>NW_028134797.1:0-92256 GCF_964662115.1 Mustela nivalis | reverse complement strand
CAGATTAAACAGCTTGTTTCTAATTCCTGTGTGACTCAATGTAGAAATGGCCAAGGGAGTGTCATAAAGAGAAGGGACATGTGGGAAGGACTCTCTCTTCATCTCCCACTACTTTGGCTCCTGATAAATCCTGACCTGGCCAGGAACCTGTAGGCATTGATGCAGAGCTGACTGGACCACAGAATCCTGACCTGGTGTCATGTGCAAAGCCAGGACAGCTGGATCCCATATCCCCTACCACCATCACCCAAGGGAAGGGGGCCCCCCAGAAGCAGCCGCTGACCAGCTCCCACACCACCAGCCCATCAGCAAAACATGGAGACTTTCTTTCGAATGGAACCCAGAGATGTTTGCTGTGTTTTGCTTTGAAGGACCTACACCATCTCTCCCTATCTCTTGCAACCATGCCCCCCAGAGCCTGGACACAGATTCACTGACTGGGTATAAAACCTTTCCATGGACCACCGAATCTTTGACTTCACAGACCAAGTCAACAACACTTTTTGCCCACTGCTGCCCCCATGGTCCAGAGGAAGATGGCTCAGTGACAATAGCTTGCCTCTCAAGTGAAGCAAGTCAAAGGAAGCATCTCCTGCCTTCAATCACCCCCTCAGCTTTCCAAATCAAGTCTCTTTCAACCCGAGCACACAGACTCTTCTCACAGAGATTCCCCAAGCGCCACATGCAGAGGTGTGAAGTGTGCTCAGTAGGGCTACTATATCACACCCATCTCCCCACAGAGAAACAAAGACATGCTGCCATTAACACACAAAGACTGGAAACAACAACAGACCTTTGATTATCTCTGTCACAGCAAATGAAGTTAGCGCTTTTTATATTATTGCAGATTTCCTCCTGACACTTCAAATTTTGCTTTCAATTCTGGAACCAGAAATACTGCTGGAAGCAGCGTGTTCCGACCTGCCTCTGAAGCTGAAGGACAAATGACACAGAGAACAGAAGCTTGTTACCTCTCTTCCTGTCTGAATTTCTCAGAATCAGGTATCTGATATTTTAATACTTTTTTCAGTACTAGTTGAGGAAATCGTACGTATCTCATGCTGTGAGCACGTGCTGGTTTATACCTGACTTTCCACCATTTTTTTAATACTGAATGAATAGTTGAATTCTGCACAAAGACCAGCAAAAGGACTTTCTCGTCGTTTAATAAATGTCCACTGTTTAAAAAAAAAAAAAAAAAAAAGGCAGCAAGTCCATCCCATCTGGGTGGATACATCAGAATGGGAAGGAAAGCCTTGGACACCCTGCCCTTAATTCTGTGCTAGCCCCAGACACACACCGAGACAGGGACCTTCATATATCCTCCCCTGCTCTCCCAGGGTCTGGCTTGCACTGGTTAACAGAAGTCAAAACAGCCTGACAGTCTTTCCTTAAACTATTTCTATTATTCCTGGGTTTAATTCTCTAACCTTCTCTGGCCAAAGAGAAGCCCAGAGAGGCTCACATAAGGACTCAAAGCTATAAAACTGAGATGCAAGTAAAAATGCCTACAAGGCCATTAAACTCTTTGTACTTGCGGCCAGAGTTTTTGGATCCTAAGAACTAATTTAAAATCCATTTGTCCTTCATGTTTGGACTATGAGTCTCCAGGGGCTTAATCAGAAGGAAAAAGAATCAAATACCCCATCAGCCGCTGGGCCTCTGGTACCCAGCTCTTGCCGGTCGACCAGCAGGAGATTTAGATTTCCACGTATTCCCTAAAATCACCTCGGAGGCAGAAAAGGAGATGGCCAAATTCAGCTGCAGTTACTGAATGGAAGAAAAGCCCTGGCAGGCCCGTGAACTAGGCAGAGTTCTAAGACACCAAATGGAGACAATACTCTTTAGCTCCTGAATCGGGGTCTCATAGAGAGTGGGTGGGGGTGGGCATCGGGAGGGGGCTCCATGACAATATAAAATGAAATCGTGATATTCGAGATACTCCCTTACAGGTGAGAGCAAGTTAAGGGCTGTCGTGGTAGAGGGTCTATCTGCCCAAACCAAGGGATATAAGCTGCTTTTTTATGGGCTGCATGAAACAAAAGACATCAAAACCATTGCTTTATTCCTTGTCTAGCCCAGAGCCACAGTAACATTCTCGTAATAAGGAACCAAAGGCAGAGACATTTCCAACTGCTTGTGGAATGTGTGGCTCCAGCCCCTCTCAATTTAAGGGAGGCCTCAAGCTACTGAACCCGCAGCTGTTAATCTGCATGATTACTGAAGAATAGTAAAACCATCAACCCCAGGTCCGGCTTAGCAGGCGGGCAGGAAGCAGTCATCGGCTTGATCTCTGGGAAAGTGTAGAAGAAAAAGGCCTGGCTGGGAACCTGGCTTGAAAAATCAGCCCAACAATCCATCGTGTTTTTCCTTTTTCCTTCTCAGCCGTTCTTTCCGGGTCCAGCTTCTGGAAACATCAGTGAGAAAAGTGGGGGTGGGGGGGAGGTAGGCATCATGAAAGTACTTAGAAGTATCCTTGGGAGCTGCTAATAATTGGGATGGATATTCTGAACCAGTTCAGTTTTAAAAAGTACTTTGTAATTTTTCATGATCCACCTAATTAAAGGACAGAAGTCAAGGGAAAAACACTCTAATTATGTTCACCAACATAGGAAGGTCAGGGTGCCTCTGTTAGAGAAATGAAAAAGTAAATCTAAAAAGTGTCTTCACTAATAAGGTCTCACTCAATTCATTAACTAAATATTCATTGTGCATCTATGAATGTGTCCCTTACTAGGTAAGACTGGGACTCAATGAAGGGCAAGGCCAGGTCATTGCCCACAAAGGACCAGCACCCTGGGGGAGGATGGAGGCCATGCCCTTCAGCATGATGGGCAAATCAGAGACACTGGAAGAGGCATAAGGGGGACACCTAGCCCAATCTGGGGGCATCAGAGAAGGCGCTCCAGAGGTGAGGTGGGTGTCTGAAGTGGACTTCAGACAATGATGACAGTCAGGGACAAATCAGGAGGAAGGAAGCTGGTGTGTTGGATGGGGTAATCCCTGTCTCTGTTCCCCAGTCTTATGTTCAGAACTGCTCTGGAGTTGTAGGGATAATGACGAAAGCACTTTTTTTTTTTTTAAGTCTTTGTAACCTGGGCTTTTACCTATTCATTTCCATATCCCTGAATTCCAAGCTTTTTACAACAGGTTCAGCTGAATGATTAGACTTATTTTATTTTGATTACTCCGTTAAGTTAATCTGGAAATTCTTCAAATTAATAGAGAATCTTTTGTTTTCATTATACTGGGTGATTTTATTTATTTTTTTTAAAATATTTTATTTATTTATTTGACAGAGAGAGAGATCACAAGTAGGCAGAGAGGCAGGCAGAGAGGAGGAAGCAGGCTCCCTCCCATATACTGGGTGATTTTAGAGCAGCCCCAGGAATAATGTTTGGCTGAATCTTTATGTAATGTGAATTTCTGAGTAAAAGTGTGTTGCCTGTAGGGGAAGGAGCAGAGGATAGAAGGGAAATTCTTGCTGTCGTGAAGAGGAAGGACCTGAAAAAACTTAACAGGGAGGTCTACACTCAAATTAGGTATAACAGTTTTGTCACAGTGGAAGTAATAACCCAGGAGTCAAACAACATAGAAACAGGATCTTGAATGCGGTTACTGCTGATGTGCAGCTGACAGAAAAAGAGAGAGAGAGAGAAAGAGAAAGAGAGAGAGAGGGATGAACTGAATGGTAAAACTACAAAAGCATCTGGATTTAATTGGAGAGATGCAATAAAGGAATTATATCAAGTACAAAAAGAAAGTAGATTATCAGGGATCTCTTTCCTTAAAGTCAACATGGTATTGGAATTAGGTACATAGATTTGGAGTCCACCACCTGGACTGAAATCCCTGCTTAACCCTGTATTAATCATTGGGCCAGTTTACATAACACCTTGTGCCTCAGTTTCCCATTTCTATAAAATGGGGCTATGAGAGTACTAATCTCATGAAGAATGGGGATTAAGTAATGACAGACATGTGAATAAGCCTGGAGCATAGTAATACTCAACAAACTTAGTTATCATTCTTACACACACCCCCATTCTTACACACACCCATTTTTTATCAGAAAAGAACAAGGGAAAAAAATAGGTTTCATTACAAAGAAAGAATGTTAGTCTAAATAAGAAAATTTCCCAACAATGAGGATGCTTATCGACATAACAATACTTTTCTTAGACAAAGAACATTTTGTCATGAATCCGTAGAGATTGGATTGACTGTGACCTGCTGAGGATGGATGATGTGAAAGGCTGAGCAGGTCAAGTGAGTGGGGCTGAGGAGAGGACAGTGTTTAGAACCAGAATCCTTGAGGTCAAGTCTCAGGATCACAGGTTCAAATGAAAAGGTTCAAATGAATTTGAAACTCAATCATAGTAATAAAAGAAATTTCAATATTATATTTGTCAGTAAAAGAAAAGGAAGACCTATTAAATTTTTTAATAGATCTGCAACTGTAGAAAATTCCCGAATGGTTGTAAAAATGGTTTTAAATTTTTTTTATCACCTACTTTGAGAGTAAAGTTTCTCTGGGGACTATAAGGAGTTTGACAAGATCATCGTTAAAAGTCTCGATTAAGTGTTGAACAGAGTCATTTCAAACATAAAATCTGAAATAGGAAAAAATGTCTACAGAAACAAGCTCAAGTTTCTTAAAACTTGGAAAGGTTCTATTTGTAAGATATACAAATTTAATGTTTAGTATCTTAGTACTTTTTATTTCTTGTATCCTAATTATATAGCATAAGGAAAAAGTAGGGATTATTTTCACCAAGCCCCACAGAAGCTCTCCAACCCCTCCAATTTACTCTGGTGTGCCATGTAAATACTGGAATTTCCAATGTCTGCTATTTTGTAAAAATCACTGGAAAACACTATCTTAGAGAAGATCGCAGACCCTACCGATGCCTAGACAGCAAGACTTCACTAACTTTTTCCTTATTCATCGAACTCACATCTGATTCAGATATTGAGAGTGTCTATGCTTCTGAGGAAGCCAAGTCTCCCCCTAGCTCCAAAGCAATCATGTAATTTCATTCTCCTTGCCAACGATAGGTTTAGAATGGGCATATAATATGATTCTAGCCAATGAGCCATCCGAGAAAAAATTTCAGAATGGGGCAGACAGAGGGGCTTCTGGAAAGTTTTTTCCTCTTAAGTCAAGACACTAGAAAGGGACATTCTTCCTTCCAGCCTTTGTACATTGTTGAATGAGTCTGTGATGCTTAGAGCTGCTGCAACCATCCTGAAACCATGAGGAATTAATCATCAGAACCATCCCCACATGCAGGGGAAGGCAGAGCAGAAAGGCAGAAAAGACATGGAGCCCTAATGACCATTGAGCCACTCAATTAACTATCCCTGGAACTCCCTCTCCTCTGGACATCTTGTTATGCGAGATAATAAATTCCCTTCTTTTTTAAGTCATTTTTGTCCAGGTTTTCTAAAACTTATATCTCAAAGTATTTTCCTGGATCCACGATGGTTTTGATGCCCTTCAGATGACAGTCTCAATTTAAACGTTACTAGTAGAATATGAGAATGCCTGTTTTCCCTTAGCAGCATTAGGCTTGAAATTCTTTGCTTCTGGGATAGGCAGACTTCAGATTAAGATTCATAGGGCCTGCTCATCTACTGGGGCAAAAATACTGTTTTCAGGACTTCTCCCTCCTCACTGCATGCAGCCATGGGCCTAATCCCAGTGAGTCTGGCCATTGATCCAAGCAGGTCCAGCAGGACCTCTGCTTTCTAATGCTTGATTCCAGTCATAAAGTATGCTTAAAGTAATATGTTTGTATTTAAAAGGCACACGTTCTTTAACTTGAACTTTTCATTGACTACCACCAATCTCCTTCCCATTTGTTGTCTTAACCAAATTTGTGGTTACAACCATGTGTCGTATAATGAAAATCAGTTGAAAGGAATACACTAATGTATACCTCCATCATACACGACTTCTAGAGGTTACAGAGTGTGTGAGTGTGTCCTGTGTGAGAGAGACGGAGACAGAGAGAGGGTAAGCCAGGGAGAAACTTGGTGGAGGGGAAGAGAGAGAGAGAGAGAGAGAGAGAGATGTACATAGACACCTCAGATCTCTCTCCTCGAGTCCCCCTTCAGGCAGGAGGGGAGATCACAGTGAGCTTTGTCCCTGGCATCACTTACTCTGGGTGAAGGCATAAGAGGCATAAAATAAGGCCTCTGTGGACCTGACTTTCAATTTATCCATTCAAGTAGGCGTGGCATTGCTCCTATGCTCTAATTGACTTCTCACAGCAACCTTATTAGAAAGATATTGTTGCTCCCCTTCAAAAGACACAAAATTGAGATATGGACACATTAACGTCCAGGGCCATGCAACCAAGATAAGGTCATTTGGATTTGACCTCACATCTAGGCCTGACACAAAATTTTGCAGGGATATGACACCTCTCCCTGGAAGCGCTTTGCTAGAGGACAGCTACAAAACTTAAGAGGAGCAACACCAAAGAGCCGACTTGCCTGCAAAGCTCACTTGTAATTGGTCAAATAATTCATTGACATGAAATTTCAGTTCTGCTAACTCATATGGAGCAAAAATATTATAGGTGTCTTCTGATTATTACTCTGTCTTCGGATTTATTTTATCATTTACTTTTACTATAAAAGAGAGAACTAAAAAGTAATGTGTTCGGGATAGAAATCTTAGAAAGTACAAGGAATAAAGTAAAATAAAATAAGTACCTGTTGTACAGGTACAGTACCTGTACCCAACATACAGAGAAAAAAAATTATTTTTCACGTATTGGTGATAATCCCTTGTCTTCTCAAAGATCATGTAAAATATAAAATGACTGATTAAAGAATACAGAATTCTTTTAAAAGAAAAGTTGCATCTCAATGACTATGACGGTCAAAGGAACTGTCTATGGCTACGTGGTCAGTCACCTTACCATCTTGTCATTATGGCCTCATATTCTGCTCTGGTCTTATATGTTTTCAGAAGTAAAATACATTAATACTGAAAACTAGCTGATGTATGTTAGATGACTTATTAAGGGAAGTTGCAAGAATTGGGGGTATGTTATTAAATATAATTTAAGGCACGAATTTAGCTCCCCAGCAGAAAATTGACAAAACCACGAACTTAAAATTTACAGAAAAGTAACACAAGTACTCTATAAACATTAAAACATATCCAACCTTGCTATTGATCAAAGCAAACAAATTATCATAAACATGGCAATCAATTTTTTGCCTATAAAATGGTCAGAGGTTTGCAATATGAGAACGCTTAACCATGGAAAGGGTATCAGGGGACAGAACCCTCCCTCCTCCATTCATCCGATGTGAGAGAAACTGGTACAGAGTTTTTCAAGTACATATCAAGAGGCTTAAATTTGTTCCTGCCCCTCGCCCTTCTCTGAGGGAGAGCTCTTCTCTGAGGAAGAGTATCAGAGAAGTGATCAGGGATCTGCTCATGGTCACTCATAGCAGTGTAATTTATAAGAGTTGGAAACAACTTAAAAGTCCAGGAGATAGGAGACCAAAGTGGGGAACATCTGCCCAATGTACAATTAAGCTGTCATAAGAAATTTCCAAAGACCACTTAACAACATGAGTTGATAGTCATAATGTCATGAAGTACTATTCACAGAGAGTGAGTGAATAGTACACAGAGAGTGAGAGTGAACAGCAGGATAGGAAACTGTAGATACGCTAGGATTTATTTTGATACATATATATTCAATTGAACATATCTAAAATACAGTTTTATTTTATTGTATGTTTGTTGTTGTATGTATTTTTTGTTGTTGTATGTACTCAATGATCAATCCATGAGTAAATGTCATGGATAGACCAACTGAATGATCAATCCACGAGTAAATTCATTTAAAAAATATTTTCTAAAATTTCTACCACTTAAGAGCATATTATTTTTAAAAATGGACACTTAAAATACTTCTAGTGGTAATGAAGCTCAGGTGACAAAAACACAGCTCGAACCTGCTAACCGAAGGCCATGCTTGGAGGATTGCCGGTCCTCAACCATCCCTTCTCCTGGGAACTGAGAATAATTACAGCAATTGTTAGTATTTATTGAGCAACTACTATGACCCGGGCATTATATTCATTATTGCATTTAGTCCCCACAGCAGCCCAATAAGGTAGGTGCTAGAATTCTCCCCGTTTACCCTGAAGCTGAGACTTTGAGATGTAGAGGATCCACCTAAGCCCATTCAGGGATTAAAGCAGAATCAAACTGGGTTTGACTGTAGCAAACCAAGATAGACTCCAGAGCAAAAACAACAAACAATTTTATTTATTCAATCTCAGCTTCACTAAAATCTCCTTCTAAGCTCAGTCTCTCCAATTAAAACAATTCTTAATACCCAAAGAATTTAGTTTTCCATATTCCACGCTCTTTGGAAGAAAATCACTAGATCTAAGAAATACAGACAGTAAACAATGATAGAAAATGTGTTCCATCACTTTAAAGGGTGTGGTCACCGGGGTCGGCTCCCTGGACCTGACGTCTGTAGATCCCAGGACCCCATGCTTGATTTAATGCGCTGCTGTCACTGTCTTATAATTCTTTATTTTTCAATGAGGGGTCCACATTTTCATTTTGTACCAGGCCCTGCAAATTTTCTCACTAGTCCTGATAGTGACCCATGAGCCTCAAGCCTCATTTTGAAAAACAGAGTGTTTGGGGCTCAGAATTGTGTTCTTTGCTTTTTTACTACCTAACGGGGCCTGATGCCTTTACAGAAAGTACTTTCCCTTGTTCTCCTGGAAACAGGTGATGTTATCAAGGCCTGCCTGGCTTTCTCCTCTTTATCATCTCTGGTGAACATTGTTTTAACACTGTGCATTCCCTGTACTTCAGGGTCTGGTCATTTGGGCTCTGGTGTGGGTGGCCCACCCTGGTTTTGCAGCTAATCAATGTCACCCACCTTCAGAGTGAGAAGCGGGTGCCTGCTACAAAGAAATTCTTCCAGACAGGAAAATATAAGCTCTGTGGTATGCACTGTTCAATAAGGTCCTTGTCAGGAAGATAGAGAGATCTAGTGAGCTCTCTGGCCCTACTCTTTTGAATGGAGTAGTAGTTGGGACAGTAATTTGGCATAAGAAGACCACATGGTGATAAGCTACAGTATAGCACATTTATGAATATTTTAGACTGCCAGGTCTCATTTCAGGGAAAAGAACGAATTCTCATCTGCTTTCCCTCTTGGAGTTGCATGGGATTCCATCTGGAAGATTTGGGCTCCAGGCTCCAGCCTAATTGTTCACTGCACAAATTCCTTTGTGCGAACCCCAACTTCCCCAAATCTCCGTTTTCTCGTCTGGTAAAACTGAGTATCGTAAGTCCCATCATGCTTACGTTGGAGGAATGGAATATCACTAGAGCTGAGGAGACAAAACATATGAAAGCTCTCTGAAACATGTCATTGTTATTTCCATGTGAGGTATGAGTACCTCAAGGTAAATACATTTGTAGCATGTCAAGAAATGTGCTTGTTTTTCTGGGTACGTGAACATAAATCACGATGCCTTAGTTTGATTTTTCCCTGTTTTGTTTCTCCTTTCTTTTCCCCAACCATACTAAGCATCTCATCGATGTCTGGAAGGCAGTGGCAGAGTTTTCCAACATCATCTTTCTCCTACTCAGCAGATTCACCAAATACCAAACAAAAGGATACGGTAAATATTTTAAAGCATCTCATTGAAACCCCTCCAGTTCTGTGCTTGGAACAGGCATCTGAGCCGTGGTACTAAAGAGGCTTCTGGGGGCCAGAAAGAAATTTGTCTAATCCCAGAACACAGTATGTGCTACGTTTATCCTCTTAAGAGGTAAATGAAATTGTCAAAGGCTTGTGATAGATTGGCAGAATTTTAAATGGAAACGGGTGTGTGTTTTCAGAAATGCGCTAACTTGTGATCATTCACTGCAGAGGGAAATTAAACTGAAGGAAGGGAAAGAAAAATCTAGCCTGTGAAAAACACAAATGCAAAGTAAGGAGCCATAGGGAATCTGTGAGACCAACTGGTCAATTAAGTGCCATGTAAAGATTTCCAATTTTCTTGTAGTAAATTATTTATTTAGCTCTTACATACCATCAATATATTTTACAAGTTTAATACCCAAATTATGGCTGGCCCACCCATTTATGGCCCCATAAATGAGTCCTGACTTACCAATGTGAATTCTTGTTCCTGGCAGTGTCAGATTTAGATTGGATTTGGATCTATTGCTTTTATCCTTATCAGACATTTCGAGGCTGATATTTTATTGCTATATTTAAAATGGAAAGTGCTTTAAAATAGACTTGGGGGGGAGAGGCACTGATTCCTGCCCCGATATGTCATTTCCTGACTTAAACATCCTACCATCATCTAGGTTCAAGGGTTGGGAGTCCACATAGAATCCTTCTCCACTGGAGATTTCCCCCCACACAGAGAATTTTCTTAGAGGAAAGTGAGTGATTATAAAAAGGATGACTTTAATCTTAAGTAAGAGTAGCTAGAGCTTTCAGTAGTAAAACTGACAGGCAATTTCCATGCCTCTGTACTTTGTAAGTCAAATGAATAATAAAGAATATCAATGAAACACATCAGCCATTTCTTAACTTTTAAAGTGTATATGGAGCTAAGTTGCCAAGGTTTGTTTTGCAAGAGTCAGATTTTGTAAAATCTATAGAATGAACCAATAAATTAACAGCAGAACAGAAGACTAACAAATCAAACCTAGGGAACAGCTTCTACTTACAGTTATAAAAAGTAGAATAGCGCTGAGATTAGTAAACCCCACACTTACAAACATGAAGACAAATGCAAGATAGGATTAATGACACAATTGCAATAAAACCAGATTATGGTTTGAGGCCTTTGAAAAAGTTAGCCAGTGAGATATTTTTGGCCTTTTTTAGTTACCTTTTTATTTTTATTTACTTATTTTCAAAGATTTTATTTACTTATTTATTTGAGAGAGAACAAGAGAGAGCATCTGAGCTAGGGGAGGGGCAGAAGGAGAGAGAGAGAATCTCCTGCAGACTCAGGGCCGAGCACAGAGCCCCACTTGGGCCTCTATCTCATGATCCTGAGATCATGACCTGAGCCAAAACCAAGAGTCAGATGCTTAACCAACTAAGTCACCCAGGTGCCCCCATATTACTTTTTTAGAAAATTTATATTGTTCTTGTTCTCTTGAAGATTTTTATTAAAAGTTTCTTAATGGGCCGTAAAGGAACAAATTGGAGCTTGAGGATCATAGCAAGCAGACACACTCAGCGGGAAGAATAGAGGGATATGACCTCTCAGCCCTGGCACCAGCCCTGGGAGGAGACCCCAAGGACAAGCCGCTTCTTGGAGCGTAACTGTTCTCATTTATAAAATGGGGCTATCTCATGGAAATACCAGAGGAGCAAAGTACTTTGTAAGAGGAAATAAGGTATTTGGTATTCATTGAAATTACTAATAAAAAGGAAGGAATCATCTTAATCAAGCAACTTAGAGTCATGATTTGGGTCCTGGGATAGAGCCCCGAGTTGGCTCCACTCAGCTTGTCCCTCTGCCCTTCCCCCTGCTTGTGCTCTCTTTCTCTCCCTCCCTCTCTCTCAAATAAATAAACAAAATCTTTAAAAAACAATAAAATTAGATCAGCTTTACAGTTTCAGCTCTTCCTCCAAGCCCCCAGGACAATACCTGCACAGCTTCCCCTGGGCCAGCTACACTATTTGTGGGGCCCACTGCACATGAACAGGTGGAGGTCGCTGTTCAAAAAGCAGGGGGAACTGGAGGTACAAAATTATAAAGCTTTTCCCTTTCTTGGTCTCTCTACCCAATGTGTTCTTATTTACCATATGCTGTCCTAAATCAAGAAAAATTCACAGTGTGAGTGATTAGCAGAAATTCTACTGTTCTTTATGTTGTGCAATGCCAGTTTTCAGTAAAAATATACGATCGTTGAACTTGTATGTGGAATTGCCAAAATTACACAATTCATATTTCGTATTTCGTACTTCATCCATGCATAAGTATTCTCTTCTTCTTAGAACAGCGAAAATGCTACACAAAATGACCTGGTTATCTCACTTCCTGATAAGCACCTATTCTACCAACACTCTACCTTTAGCTTTGGCTGACAGCTGAGGAGGGAAGACTGAAAAGAACAGAACTAGGGTTGCCCCTTGTCACCTCTTATTTTTAACATCATCATTTCAGTGTCTGACTGACAGGGAAGGGCAAGGTAAGGAAGGACACAACACGATCCTTGGGCAATCGTGTACCTTAGAACTCCACTTCCTTCTGCGGTGGAAGCAAATTCTGGAAGGCAGGTTTTCTAGGAGAAGGCCTGGCCTCTTAGGGCTTAGTCAGTACGGGCATAAGACACTTCCCTCCGTACTCACGTTCTCATGTTGAACTCTCACACATTGGGCTGGGGGGGGTCTACCAGAATTTTGTGCTCAGGAGGCCTCGTGAGCTGATATGAGAATGGGGTATAAGGAACAGTGAATGTGAACACTACACGAAATGCTCACGCACATGCTCCATGGTCCATCAGACTTTATGTACAAAACACAAGTTCAAAAACAAAATTATTGGCAGTTCAAATGTTAAAAAAAAAAATTTACTAAGAAGATTGTTGGAGGTCCCATTATTCATTCCTTCACTGGAACGATATTTATGAACGCTAAGTATTACCAGGTTTCCAGATACGGGTTCCAGGTTCTAGGTTCTAGGTTCTAGATAAAGAGTGGTGAATAAAATTGGAAACAAAATTTAAATTTTTTAAAAAATAAGACAGAAAAGGACTATCATTCCCTGTGTTGGGGAAAACAAAGTTTGACATATAGCCACAAGTTAAACATTATTAAAGTTGTTTATGTCTTCTCTATTCTGCTTTATTTTTGTATCCACTTTCTCTTTAGACTGAGAAGTGTATGTTAAAATCTACGACTAGCGTATTGATGTCTGTACGGTTTTGCATATGTAGTAGTTTCTGCTTTATTAAGGCTATGCTGTGCTATTTGGAATGTAAGTATGCATAACTGCATATAGTTCTTGTGAGTAGTAAAAAAGAGAGAGAGAGAGAGAGAAAGAGAGAGAGGACAAGAGAAAGAGAGAATCTCAACACTGAGAGCAGAACCTTAAACCAAGTGCACACCCTGAGCACCAGACCTGTACCACTATGCAAGTCAAGCATGGGTAAAGCCAGCTCTCTTCCACCAAATCCATACCTGGGCTTTTCTGAGGTTCCCAGTAGGGGAGATAGTCGCAAAACTCCCATAAGCTCTTCTCTATTCAGATATTCATTACCTGTCCTACCCTAGCCTGGCTCAGAGAACCCCCTGTAGACAGTCTTCTTGTCTCTCTTATCCTCTTTGCCAGATACAGACCCATCCCAACATGCCCCACACATGTCAAGACTCTGAGGAAATGCAAAATAGCTCCTCTTCCGATTCAAAAGTAGAAATACAAATTCCATTTCCATTTGTTTGTATCCCCTTTCTCTTAAAACACTGATTAGGCTCCATGCCACAGAGCAAATTTCAGCGAATGCTTACTGTTGTCAAATTTTAAAAGCTAGATGGCAAAGAATAGAATTTTCCTTTATTGAGTTACCTCGGCAGAAATGTACGGGGGGGTGGGGGGAGGCAAGTTACTTCTAAGAAAATCATGGGCTAGAAATTTTTACACGTTTATGTACAATGCTACCTTATGTAGGTAATAAAAGAGCTCACGTAAGAAAAATCACAGCTTTCAGAGAAACCCATGCATTTCCATGTGCAATGCAACTTGGTACTCAACTCTAGCGGGGAAAAAATGACTAGGGGGTGGAATAATAAGGAAACAGAGGTGAGTTTATTAAGATTCATTAAATGATCCTGAAACACAGGCAAGTATTGGAAACTTTTTGCACTCTCTGAAGAATGATGCCTGAGGGCATCAGTTTGGGGTCATTTTCCTCATTTTCCCATTCTCTTCCCAGCCTGGCATTCCTAGAGTTCCCAGGTTTGTAAAATGCTTAATGAAGAAACAAGCCCACGGAGCTGCTCCTATTCACCCACGAAGTGGTTTTTCTCCTTTTGCACCTATTTGGAAGTCTCTTGAGTTCAGCTGTAGGAATCAGTAACTGTCCGAGTTAGGGCAGGGAAAAGGCGAATGATCTCTTCTTTTGGTTTCTGAGGGCAGCCCCACAGAGCCCTCACACCAAACCGCTTCTCTCCAGAGATTTAACATCCAAAGAGTCAAGTATCCAGGTCACTGCAGATTTAAGCGCCAACCTCTCAGCAGATGAATAAGAGACTACACATCCCTTTCCAGGAGTCCAGTTTCTTCAGCACTTTAGAGACTCCATAACGTTGGATGGAGCACAAGGGCATCCTTCTCCAGAGGTTAGGAAACTCACAGGCCATACTTCACATTGATAACTCTATGGCGGCCAAGAACACATGCCTCACTTTGTTCATAATCTCCATTAATTAGCCTTTGAATGTGGCCAGATTCCAACTAAAATCATTTTATTCAGTTCTACTTGCGCCTTTCCTGGAACTCTAAATGGACATCATTCTTCCCTCCTGGCTGGTTGGCAGCCTGTTGTGCTCTGAAGGTGGTTGTAATTCAGGAGGAAGGAAGCTGGAGGCCCCGACAGGTAAATATTGAATAGTCCCAGGAACCCTTTCTCTTCAGATCCATGCTCTTTTCCTTCATGTCCTTTGGGGCCAAGCACTTTGGAATAAAAGTAGCTCTTGAGAATGTAAAACACATTCAGAATAGGCAAATCCACAGAGGCGAAAAATGGATTTAAGGCTGCCAGGAGATGGGGGGAGTAGAAATGTGGGGTCAAGACTGAATAGGTCGGGGGACGTTCTTTTGGGGGTGATGGAGAAGTTTTGAAACCAGAGAGAGGGGATGGTTGCATGACGTCAAGAATGCACTGAATGCCACCAGATCACACACTTTAAAATGGTTAGTTGAATGTGATGTGAGTTTCATCTCAATTTCTTAAAAAAGTAAAGTACATTCTCACAGATTTCATTTGCTTTTCATTCCATAGTCAATTCTCTTATGAAACAGAGTTTCAGGGATACCTTTTGGGAGAAAATTCACATCACCGAATGGGTCTGTAAGAAGAGAGCTTAACAGGGGCACCTGGGTGGCTCCGTGGGTTAAGGCCTCTGACTTTGGCTTGGGTCATGATCCCAGGGCCCTGGGATTGAGCATCGGGCTCAGTGGCTCAGCGGGGAGCCTGCCTCTCTTCCTCTCTTCTCTCTCTGCCTACCTGTGATCTCTATCTGTTAAATAAATAAATAAAATCTTTAAAAAAAAAAAAAAAGGAAGAAGAAGAAGAAGAGAGCTTAACAAATTAGCTGATGAGTCGGTTTAATGCGTACGATTTGAAAGAAAAGCTCTTCTCAGTTACCCAAAAGGACTTTATATCATCTGTCCTGAGTAAAGACTGAAAAAACGTCTCCCTCTGGAAGCAGTTTTCTTGCACCAGAATCATTTTCTTGCACCATAAAGTGGGACAGAGACACCAGAAGGAGTAGCCTTGTGGTGTGCTCTGAGCCTCCTTGCTCAAAACTCAGGGGTGAACGGCTCTGGCTGTTGAGGGAACCCCTCTGCTGACTGGAATGACCAAAAGCAGGATGATACCCACCATGCCAGCCCCCAATGACGGACCCACTTGCTTTGCCCAATGTTAAAGGATCAGGCAACAGATATGAGGGGTTCCCTCCATCCCTTCGGTGTGAGGTAGGCTCTCTAGACCCACAGTGCCTGGCTTGTAGTGCAGGTGCTGCCTGAAGCAGTAATTAGAGAGACATAGAAGTCACACATACCAGACCATGACACAATCCAGCCCTGACGGGGGCTTTCGTGTCCCTATTTATGAATGTTCCACCCTGTCAAGTGCCTGCAAAGCAGAACTGCTAAGGTATGAGCTAATTGATTTGATCAATGTTTCTGGGTCTCTCCAAAATATATTTCTTTAAAAAAAAAAAAAAAAGAATAGCCAAAGTGGGTCTGTGGTTTAAAAGTGTACATTCAGTTTGAATCTTTCATCACACCAGTTGTGACAGATGAACAACCCCACTAGCCTGGTGTCCTAATTGCATGAGCTTCTGAGTGTCCCTAGACTCTTACCTACTAACTCACGACTGCCCAGCTGCTAAGTCCATTGGCAGTCTTAGACCTGCCCGGTGTACAATTAGTGCTCAATTCTTGGTTTGTTTTCTAGTAAAGACGTACAGCATACAATAAAATTTAGAAAACCCGTCAGCACTTTTTTTAATATCAGAGGAGCATAGAAACAAAGTCTATATCCCAAATATTCTCATGTTAGCGATGAAGCACAGAGAGGTTGGGCGACTTCTCTGAGTCCCACAGAGGGCGGGGGATCCTGTCAGTCTAGAAGCCAGGTCCCTCATCCCTCTTCATTGGTTGCGATCCACCACTTTGTCCTGCTTCACTTAAGAAGTGATGAAGCCAAGGGTTGAGGCAATTCCAGAAATATACCATGATATCATCTTTCAAATTATTTTTCCATACAGAGCATAATGAAGAAAAAAAAAAGTCACAACAGTACCTTAGAAATCAGCATCACGTCTCACACATGTCTCTCCCCTGGCATTAGGCAAACACAGCAGGCCAGGCCTTGTTGAAACCTTAAAACAAACCAGGCCAATTCTGAGGTCTAGACAGGCCCCAGACAGGCTTTCCCAAAGCTTTGAAATGTGATTTTAGAACTGGTAATTTAGAGGCAATTTAACCCTGAAATCAAACTGACATTCAGAACATTTATTTTGAAAACATTTTTAAAGCATCTACTTCACCCCTTTAAAATACGATTTTGTGTTTCACTTGGGGCCGACCAGCGGGAATTGCAATGATTAAGGTTCAGATTCACTAGCTCTTAGCAAGTTCTAAACACAGAATACAGCCTCCTTCCTCGTGCACTTACCCAGCATCCAGGAGAAAGGTGCCTTGCCAAAATATATTCCAAAAGTCATATGCAATTTTTACACTGCTTTTGCATCTGCAGAAGGTTATACTTTTAGGTTATATTCACATATTCAAAAATCCTGGGAACAATCTCCACCACGATTTTTGTTCAAGCCAGAGGAGTTCTTTATCTTTGCAAAAGTATCATCATTGCAGAATTCAGGCTTGCAAGTTAGTAGGCCCTTGCAATTTTTCCTTTTAGCGAGAACGTGAGTATTCTCCAGTCCCTCTGTTCTGAGATGCAGAGACTGGGCCATAATCTTCTTTTTTATAAGGCAACCAGGAGCCACAATTAAGAAGAAGCCAAAAATCCTCTCGCACTGTAAGTGCTGTATATTAAATGGAATTCCCAGGATGTGGAGAAGTGCCTTTTTCTTTTTTTTTTTTTTTTCCCTAAGATTTTATTTATTTATTATGGAGAGAGAGAGTGAGAGCACAGACAAGGAGAGCACCAGGCCGAGGGAGAAGAAGGCTCCCCACAGAGCAAGGAGTCAGATGCAGGGCTCGATCCCAGGACACCAGAATCTTGACCTGAGCTGAAGAGAGATGCTTTACTGACTGAGCCACTCAGGCGCCCCTTTGCCAGCTCATTTTCATTCATGGATCCTGCGCAACATTGGGATAATTTTATTTTTTAAATAAACGACAGTGTTGGATGGGAAAGTTAGCCAAAGATGCCTGAGAGAATCAGAATGTGCTGTGTCACAAATGAGAGAGAACATTTGGTTCTTAGAGTTTAGATCTTGAGAAGCTCAGTCGCTCTCTCAACAATGCATGGTTATTGTTAATTATATTAAAATGTAACTGTAGGAAATAGTGTCGGGCTGCGATGGCTCTGTGATCTCTGGGTTCTTTCTTTTTAATCCTTATTAGTCATTTTAAATTCAGCTTTTTAAGTCTTAGTCCAATTGCCCTTCGGGAACAATAAAGTGGCAATTAGGTATGACAAAGGCGTGGAACAGACACAATTACTTATTGCTGTAGTAAAAGAAAAAAGATGGGTCTATGAACCTATCAAGAAAACCTGCAAAACGGAATGGGCTGCTGGACCTTATGAAAAATGTATCCAAATATTTGCAAAATGTATTTTTGGCCACTTCCCTACAGAGATATTAAACCATTTTCTTTTTATCGGAGAATTTACTACCATTACATTAGATATTAATTTAACGACTTTGATCAGGCAATCATCATTTATTTGCCTAAATTACCAGTCCCTTAGTACTTCATCGGCAAAGGGAAATATTTCATAGAACATGAGGCAAAGCCTCTAATTACTATTAGAGCATAATTTAAAGTAACTTCAACAGGTATTATAATTTTGACCAATTGAGTTACTAATTTGGAGAATCAATTATCTCCTGGACGCCTTCAATTTGCTGCCTTGCTTAATTGGCAGAGGCTGTCCAATTACACATCTGGCATAGCAGTAATATTTGCATCTGCAAATCCTCAGCCAATCAGCCAAGTGAGCCTGATTGTCAGGTTATAATTGTGTGGGTTTGACGACTTTGATATATTTGTGTCTCAAATTATTTTTATAATTTGTATCCACTTTTTCACAAACCTTTCTCCCAGTGTATCTTTCCTCCCCCATCCAATTAAAAAATTTTGAAGTTATTTTATTTACATAATTCATCTGGTTTCCCTCTTTTCCTCTGGCCCCAATTTCAAGTAACACTCAACTTCAAAAAAATTTAAAAATCAAAGGGAACAGCTTCCTAGCAGCAAAAACAGAAAATTAAATCGTATCATTCAATGCTGCCAAGTGAAACTAGTACAATCTTGAACCACTAATTACAATGTAAGTTATGCAAATCTTTGAAAAGCAACAGGACCCTAGAAGTCCTACAATGTCCATGCACTTTGAATCCGTAATAACATTTCCAGAGTTTAGTGCCTCTGAGGAGGAAATAGCGCCATAGAGGAAAGGAATCTATATGCCAAAGGTGTTCTTTCCAAACTGACTCTAACGGTAACAAGCAACAATCAGCAAAACTGAAACCAAAAATGTCTAAATATGGAGAAATATTTAAATAAGCTATGTTAAAAATAAGACATGTAGCCATTCAACATGGAAATTGTTAAGACTATGCAAAAATATGAGGTGCCTGGGTGGCTCAGTTGTTAAGCATCTGTCTTTGGCTCAGGTCATGATCCCAGGGACCTGGAATCGAGCCCCACATTCGGCTCCCTGCTCAGCGGGAAGCCTGCTTCTCCCTCTGCCCCTCCCCCTGCTTGCGTTCCCTCTCTCGCTGTGCTCTCTCCCTATCAAATACATACGGAAAATCTAAAAAAAAAAAAAAAAAAGACTATGCAGAAATACGGAAAATGTCTAGGATAGTAATGAAATAAGCAAACTATAACATGAGATGCTGCAACAACATACAGATGAGCGTCCCTATTCCTTATATGAAAAGAAGTTGAATAGTGCTGCATTCTCTTGCAGCAAAACCAAATGCTTAGGGAGCTAGAGAAAGAGCAATGGCATCCATGTGGACACTATGGAGATGGCACATGCAGTTGGCATTCAAGAGTTCCAGAGAGTCGGGAAGGTGTTACTCTGGAGGGGGAAGTTGCATGCCAAAGAGATGTGCCATGTGTATTTGGGGACCACCAAGGGGTCTGTTCGGCTGCGTTGTGGAGCATAAACATGAGACAGATCACACATCTGCCTGGAAAGAGAGGCCCCCATCTTACTGAGGAGGGCCAAAGGCTAAAGTTTTTTCCAGAAACAGTGAGAGAAGCTGAACATTTTAGAACAGCAGGAGGCCATAGGCTCTAGACAGACGGAGAACTGGAGGCACCAGTCTTGAATCCCGCCCCTGTCACGGGGTAACTCTGTGGCCTGGACAAGTAACTGAAGCATTTTGCACCCTGGTTTTCCCATCTCGGCAGTGGTTCCATACCTACACCTTAGGGTGACTGTGGGAATTAAAGGCAAAATATATGAAGTACCTGGTACCCAACAAAAACAATATAAATTGTACTTTTATTGTTCTTAGCAAGAGTACTCTTGCTAAGAGTATCAGAAGCAGCATGTGTTCGAGTAAAGAAAATAAGAAACAATGGGGACCACTTTAGGCACTTACTCTGCTAGATTACACACAAAACGAAGTCTGAAAAAGGTGATGTTGGTAGCCAATGGAGAGATGACAGTCAAAAAACACCATGGGGCTGGGTCAGGGTGAATCCAGGTTTGGTAGGGCATGAAGCTTATAAAATTTGGAGTTCTTTTTAAAGGAAAAGAATGAAATAGTAAGTAGAAAAGTGAGTATTTATTTAGAACTAGAAAAGAAATCATAACAAATTATAAAATTGAGAAACCTGTCAAGTATCACTAGTCACACACACACACACACACACACACACACACCATTTATCTTTAAAAATGGACTGCCTGACAGATCTCTATAAATCTTGTTTTGGTACATTTTGGGCTCTATACTCCTTGATTGCCTCTTCATATGTCCAATATTTTATAATACCACTTTCCTTGGAGGGAATAGAACGATGACTCAGTCTTTCCTCTAGCACAGTTGATTGAAAAGGTTTTCTCTACTGGTAGTTCAGCAAAGTTTCTCTGAAATTGGAGAAGTCATGTAAATTTTTAGTATTGTTTTCAAATTGAGAAACATTTCTTTCTTTCTTTCTTTCTTTCTTTCTTTCTTTCTTTCTTTCTTTCTTTCTTTCTTTTTAAGATTTTATGTTTAAGGAATCTCTACACCCAACACAGGTCTGGAACTTAAAACTCCGAGACCAAAAGTCACATGCTCTGTGGACTGAGCCAGCTAGGTACCCTGAGAAACATTTCTCTTAAGTTTCTTTAATACATGAGTTGTAGTAGGCCCCCTTAGAGCCTTGCTACAGGTTTGTGCCATACAAGCACAGGATGATAAGTTCTATTTTTCATTATCCATTACAAAAGAAAAAACTGGGGCACCTGGGTGGCTCACTGGGTTAAGCCTCTGCCTTCAGTTCAGGTCACGATCTCAGAGTCCTTGGATCGAGTCCCACATAGGGCTCTCTGCTCGCAGGGACCCTGCTTCCTCCTCTCTCTCTCTCTGCCTCTGCCTACTTGTGATCTCTCTCTGTCAAATTAATAAAATCTTAAAAAAAAAAGAAAGAAAAAACATATGGTGAGTTCATAATCGTATAAACCGCATTTTAGAGAATACTCCTATTAGGAGAGAACTGGTATGTTGACCAGGTGTTAATGAGAAGTAAATTCTCTGCTTACAGTTTATCTGTCTGAGAACCTGCAGAATTTTCCACAGACCAGCTTCTGGTTCCACACATTCACATCATGTTTCTCCTCACACCTGCACAGTGTACTACATTCCTATTTCGTTTCTTTGTCACATGAACCAGGTGATTCGGCACAGTGGGCAGTAGGAATATACTGAAAGCCATCTGCTACTTTGGGACAAGTAGCAACAATTAAATACAAGCAGGACTTCCTTCAAAACACATGAATATGTCCCAGGAACCCAAATAAATGTATCTCCAGACGCAGCTGAACATCCCTTTTGTCCCGTCTCCAAACTGGCACTTGGTAAGAAGAAAATGGTGGCTGAGGACAAGTTTGAGTGGAAAGAGACATCAGCTGAAATACCTTCTTTTTCCAAATTTTACAAAAACATATGGCTTTTACAAAAAACACATTGCCCTGGAAAACATCTGTGTACAAGAGAGGCCCTGGACTGAAGCTTCATCTGCCTCTTGGCAAATGTGTCTCTTTTAGCAATGATTGAATACAGCAAGTACACAGAGAAGCAGAGAGTAAGGTTACCAGTAAGGGGGGAAATCATGGTGCCATTAAAGCAGGGGAAGAATCAAGATGAAAAGGAACAGGGTTAGTATTGTTGTATTATAAAATGGCTGGTGAAGAATATAATAGTAAGTCTCATTTCAAATATGGTGAGTTGAAGATGCCCGTGGGGCCTCCACCTAGAGTTGTCACGTGGAAAAATCACTTAAAGAGGGTATAAAATCAGAGATTTTCTGATTAACTGAAAATACTCTGAGTTCTCAACCTACACCTAGAATATTGGTTTCCATTCCTGATCTTTCGTTAATTCCTGACTTGGCCACTTCTACCTTTTCCTGAAAGCAAACACTCCTATGCTGATCATTTTTGAACAACAACAAAACCCCAAAATCGTAGCCTGACATTACCGTGGTTGGAGTAGGGGTAAGGAACTTGACATAAAGCTTCAGTAAAATTGCAAAGTCCTACTTCTGTTCTCTGTCTTAAATAATTCACAGTGCCTTCAGTGTTTTCAAAGAGTCCTATGACACAAAACCAGCAGGAATCTCCATTTACTGTTCTCTTTCTGCCAATTCTCCTAGCTTGGAATGAAAATAAAAGAGATGATAGATAGTTCACTTATTATCTCGGTCTTCATTTGGACCATTTTGTCTACAGTGCAAACAGAGTAATCAGAGGATGAATCAACAATGAGAACCATTGTGGCTACTGCGCACGACTGTAAATTCATGCTCATTGAGGCTGACGTTGCTTGACAGACTATTTTTCATGTATATTACCTTTGCTATCTATTTGTGTCCTCGTCTATTGGTGGTTAATGCATCTTTCGTTATTGTTCCAAGTAGCAACTGTGGTTATCCAGTGACAATACAATGATATAAGAAATTAAATATTAATAGGCAATTTATAAAAGGGGTGAAATTTTACATTCCAATAGATAAAACTGAAAAATGGAACATGTAAAAGGCTATATAAGACTTGGAAGATTGTTTCCCACCGAATGTATAAATCAGAAGCTTTGAATCCTTCTGGTATTGTCCAAGGATTAAAAGAAGTTAAAACCTAAATGTCACCAACAGAAACCAGGGAGCACCACCCGGATAAAAAGAAAAACATAAGATAGTTGTTGTTTTGCCCTTTTGGAAAAAAGAAAAGACTAAGTAATTGGGCCAATTTCAACTGATATGACAACAGAAAGACTACATTTTTGGGAAAAGATCTCTGTACAACCTAAAAAAATCATTCTCATAGGACTCGATAATGTTCCTTTTTAAAAAGCTTTTCTCTTCCTTTTGTTTGTTTCATTTATGATAGAGGTGTGTATCTCATCTCAGCTCGCCACTTCATCTGGGTCATACATCAACAGTTCTGCAATGTAAGGAGAAATGTATTGTCACAAAATTCTGGCCTAACTAGATTTAAGATCCTAATCCCTTCGCTCAGAAGTTGGCTTTCCTTCAGCCCAAAAAAGCTGATGTGGCCTCCTGTGTGCCCATCACTGGGCCAGGCAAGGTGATGAGGGGCTGACCTAGGATGCTAATAGCAGGAAAGGAGAGAGAGATGGATGGTCTGCCTTCCAGCTTCTACTGCTACGTTTGGTTTACCCTAGGACTTAACAGCTAAAAACAATAATCATTTTGTCACCTCTCATGGTTTCTGCTGGTTGGAATTTAGGAGAGCGGAGCTAGACGGTCTCTCTAGGTGGTCCGTCTCACAGGTGTAGTCAGGTGGTGGTTGAATCCTGAGAAGCAGAGGGGTGAAGTGGCTGGGAGCTAGCCAAACATGTGTCTCTTCCTATAGTCTCAGGGCCTCTCTGCGTGGTTCCTCCACATGAGCCGGTTCGGGCTCCGCCATAACATGAAGGCCTTTTGCCAACATGTTCCAAGGAGCAGGGCTGGAAGCTGAATCACCTTTTATGGGTTAGCCTGGAAAGTCGCATGGAGTCACTCTATGCGTCAACAAAGTCACAGAAATCTAGTTTCAAGAAGAGATATAAACCTTCCTCTCAATGGGAGGAATGTCAAAAAATTTGTGGATATATTTTAAGGCTATCACAGTAGGGAATTAGAATTGAACTGACCTGGGCAAGAGACAGGGAGTGGAAATTGACTCCAAAATTAATCATCTTGTATTTAAGTCTATTCCAGTGGCTATAACAAAACACAATAGGCTCTGTAGTTTGAACAACAAGCAGTTTTGGAGTCTAGGAAACTCAAGATCAAGGTACAGGCAAATTCGGTGTCTGAAGAGAGTGGGATTCCTGGTTCATAGAGGGTTGTCTTCTCACTGTGTCCTCATACGGCGAAAGGGAGGAGAGAGCCTTCTGGGGTTTCTTTTCTCTCTTTTCTTTTCTTTAAGATTTTATTTATTTATGTGAGAGAGTGAAAGAGAGAGAGCACAAGCAGTGGGAAGGGGTAGAGGGAGAAGCAGATTCCCTACCAAGCAGGAAGCCTGAAGCGGGACTCTGGGATTATGACCTGAGCCAAAGGCAGATGCTTAACCGACTGAGCCACCCAGGCCCCCATAGGGTTTCTTTTAGAAGGACACTAGTCCCATTCATGAGGGCTCCACTCTCATGACCTACTCAACTCCCTAAGGCCCCACTTCCCAATGCCATCACATTGGGGGTTAGTACTTCAACATATGAGTTTGCAGGAGGGAGACACAAACATTCAGTCCATAAGATCTGGGTCAGTGGGAATGTTACCAACCAAAGTATGGATCAGGAGAAAGAATAGGTTTAATGAGGAAGAAGTAGATTTAGGACAGACATGTCTAATCTAAGATGACCAGCAAGACAGTTAGAAAGTTTTTTCTGGACCCCTGAAGAAAGTTGGAGCTAGAAACAGAAATCAGGGATTGACTGGTGTATAGGGAGGCCATAGGCTGGAATGGAATTTTGTAGGAAGAGCATACAGATCAAGAGTAAAAGTGTATAGGGGCACCTGGCCCCTTCAGTCAGTGGAGGTGCATCTCTTGATGCTGGGGTTGTGAGTTCGAGCCCTACATTGAGTGTAGAGATTATGAAGAAAAAGGAGAAGGAGGAGGGGAAGAAGAAGAAGAAGAAGAAGAAGAAGAAGAAGAAGAAGAAGAAGAAGAAGAAGAAGGAGAAGGAGAAGGAGAAGGAGAAGGAGAAGGAGAAGGAGAAGGAGAAGGAGAAGAAGAAGAAGAAGAAGAAGAAGAAGAAGAAGAAGAAGAAGAAGAAGAAGAAAAAGGAGAAGAAAGAAGAAGAGGAGGAGGAGGAGGGGGAGGAGGAGGAGAAAAGTATATTTTGAGGCCATTTGAATGTTCCTAACCACCAAATAGACTATGTCTATCCCAAACGGATGTAAATATGACTGACTTCACAGGAGTTTCTCGGTAGGTGAGTGGATACTGAGTAGGGTTGGCAACTGGGAATACATTGTGATGATGGTGGAGTAGAATTGCCCAGGGCTGTCTGATCCCAATGCCCATGCTCTTCCCTCAACTAGATCACCTCCCTCCTTGCTATCTGTTCCCTTTCCATTGGAACATTCAACAGTCTTGTCACTGCCCACCTCTCCCACCCCTGGTTTCTTTTTCTTTCACGAAGGTCCAGACTGAGGCTGATTCTCAGCTCTGCCCATCTGGCAGGTGGAGACAGACTACTCATACATATTTACATTTCCTAAGCCATTCCCACTGGTTAGCACTATTCTGTTAAATTCATGCACCTACCCCTCCTCCCTCCAGAAAAGGAAAGAGCAGCTTTCCTAGATTCCTCTTGACTTTTATTGTTCTGTTTTCAAATGAATGGGCCTAATCACTTACTCTCAGACTGAATTCAATTCTTCCAGATCTTCATCAAATCACATGGTATTTTCTACCTACTACTGAACCCTGTATAAAGGCTAGGACACCCACCTCTTAATCTCAGTGGAGATTTAAAGATTTACTTGAAAACAGTTTCTTAAGCACAAATGTAAGCTTACTGGATACTCTTAGCAACCTTGTGAAAGATATACGTAAAACAGACATTAATGTCATTCCTGTTTCTACTGATAGAGAAACAGAGGCTAGGATGGTTCAAGTCACTTGCCCCAGAAAACACTGCTACTGAAGGAGGCTGCCAAATGGAAACCCAGGTCTCCAGCTATGACACCATGACACACCACTTCTCCTAGGCCCGTTATATACGACTTCCATTATAGTGAAACATTTGGAATAATTTTTAGGTGATGGAATTGTTTGTAATGGAAATAGACATCCTGAAGAATCAATACTTAAATCAAGAGCTCTCAGGTGCACGATCTTGGCCCTGCCAAAGGTATTCACCAGCAGGGTCCTTTTGTGTGCGTTTTTCTAGGGACAGCCTGACACCTTTGTTACAATAGTATTCTTAGCATGGTGATGTCTTTGGGGCTTTTCTCCGAAATGGCACCTTTTAATCCCTAATAAAGCCCTGGCTTTCATTTTAATCATGTATCCAGACACCAAAGGGAAAGCTGAAAATTGAACCTTCCAGATTCTTCCAGCTTGAGATGCTGTTATTAAAATAACTGCTTTCTGGGGGAGGTATCATGCAGAAAGAGGACCCTACTGACTACAGAATGAGATGGAAGGATGTCTGCCACTTTTGCCTGAGGCTTTTCCTGGCCCTACCTTAACACACACGCTCGCTTATAGCCTCCTATGATTTATGCAGCTGCGGCTCAACTGTTTTGAAAAGCTGATGTTGTGGAATCCTTAAGTCATCTGTGACCTAGGTCACTAAAGACAGGAGCAATTTAGTAAAAGTATTAATTGAAACTCTCCTGACAGGCCCTACTCCTCCAGATAAAGTTACACATCAAACCCACACAGGCTGCTGGGCTATTCTGAGCAGTCTGAGATTTTCAGTATCTCATAAACAGGCCCCTCAATCACTACAATCTAATAAGGCTATAATCATCATTGACACTATAATGATTAAAATGAATAAAACCCATTAAGAAAAGTCATGTTGAGTTATTAAAAGTTTCGCTCTGCGTGATATGTAATCTTTTATCCATTTTTTATGATGAAATCTGTAACCATCTATCCACAAAAGACCATTAATTTACTGCTCTGTGGATGTTACCATGCTCTTTAGTTTAACAGCTTATCATTGATTTCTTGAGGGAGATATTATATTTGGAGAAATACACATGGAACAAAAGCCCGAATGCTGCTGTAAATTTCCCACTGACAGGATGATCAAAGTATTTTGGCCTGGTCTGCAGCCCGGGGCTGGCAAACAAGTTTTCGAGAGCAGAGAGAGCCCTCCGGGTACCAGGCAGCAGATACATGTTTTCAGGCATCACAAAAGCTTCTAAGGAAAGGTCATGTGTGCGGCGGGTGGTGGGGGGAAGTTGGGGGGGAGTGGGGGGGACCCAATAAAATGTCCATTAACTGGAGCCTAGTTAACTGGCTTATTGGCATCTATTAGAAACAAATTGCAAACAAAACTGATCCTATTATAAACTTCTCCACATCCCTCCATCAAGAGCGGTCTCTGATTGGCTCAGAGGAACCCAACAAATACAAGGCTGGCAGATGACTCCTTTATTTGCAGGAAGGTTGGGTTTGGGCCAGCAGCCGCCTACAACTCTGAGCAGCAGAGAGCTACAGAGCTGGGAGGGATGCATGGCCCCTCTCTCCACAGAAGGATCCCCCCCAGAGGCAGAGCATGTATTCCTGCCCGCATTCTTTCACCCGCCACTTTTTTTTCTCTAAGCAAACAGCAATTAAAAAATCTGAATGGAGGAATGTGTACAGAGTGCTGAGCTAAGTGGTAGGGGAGACTGATTCTTAATGTATACTTTTTCTCATAGTAAACTCTGCTCCGATATCTTTACTGCCCATCTCTTATTTAATCGTATTAACAGTAAAACCTAAAGAGATTCCGTGATGCCGAGGAGAGGGTATTGTCTTTGAAGGTATTCTTTATTTTTCCGGAGATGATTAATAAATCTGTTTGCCAGTGTCTGAACAGACATGCCACGGTTCCCTGGCAGGTAATGACGAGGTCCCACAAAACAAGAGGAAAATGGTGGCTTTCTGTTTTATCAGATTTCCTCATTTTCCAGATTTGCTTCCCTCACGGAGGTCCTGCTGAGCTTTTTTTTCTTTTTCTTTTTTTTCTTCTTCACTTTATCTAAATAACATTAGGTTATAAACGTCACCATAACATACCATCTCCTGTACTAAGGGAAGCTCAACTCTACTAAAATAATCAAATATTCTTTATGATCCTCCCTTTTCAAAGAAAACAACGCATTCCATTTATAAGGTTGACATATGGTTCAAAGCATGGCGAACAGACATTGATTTTTATCAGTCTTTGCAGAGTTCGTTTAAATCCACACCACTCTGTCATATAGGACAAAAATGGATGCTAAATGAAATTAAAAGGCAAATTCAAGGAGAATAAAAGGGAAATCATTCTTTATCTAACACATCATTAACCTGTGGAAATAACTGTTTCAAGGCATGATGGAGGCTAACAGCTTAGTAAAAATTTTTAAATGGTGGAAAACTTCTACAGATCAAAATGGCATTAGGAACTGGTGACTCTGTCAGTCCTCACATTCCTGTAAGTACACTCATCTCAGTTGAAGTCAGGAAGACATTTTGCTTGCCCTCCACATACTCAAACTAAGTTGGTAAGACATAAATACAGCAATATCCAGTGCACAGACAATTAGCTTTCTCTGCTCTTCTCGAACCTTCCTCTCACCCTGACTATATTGAAGTCAGCTACGGTTCAGAGTGCAAATGGGACTATTTGTCTATTTCCATGTGACAAAACTTTCTTCCCCACCCTTCTGAGGGAGATCAAGATATAAGGCAGTATAAATATTCATTTGACCATCTCTAAAGGCTTTAAGAGAAATATAAAAGCACTTAAACTTTCCAATAAAAAGGGACTGATATTTAGAAGAAAATTGTGTGTGTGTGTGTAACATAAAATAAAATAAAATAAATAAACCAGATTAAGGGATAAGGAAATTAGGAAGAAAACACTCCAATACATCAAAGAAGTCCTCTTTTAGTATATCTTCAGAGAAAGTGAAATTGACTGTTAAAATACCTATAAAATTTTTAAAGACATTCATGAATTTTAATTTATCATCATGATATTAGAAATATAGCCCTTTCTAGCCATGGAGGCCCTGAGAATTTTGTGACATGAATGTTTTCCTGGTGTTAATTTGAGCCTTTAATTAATTACAACCTTTTAGAAGGAGGTTGTTTAACTGACCAAAAAAAAAAAAAAAGGTTACACAGAAATGATGAAAAAACAAGACTCCTTGCAGATTTTAGTGAAGCTGCCTCTACATAAGCAGTGGTTCTAGAATGATGAGTCAGCACTTCCGTGATTACAGGTGGAGAGAGCAATAAAATCTTGCTGAGTTTAGTTACTGAAATTATATGGTTTCATAAATAGTATAATGTTGCCCTCAGCGGGTAAATGTTATATTTTAATGCCAACACATACAAATTTTCAAGCTCAAGGTCAACAGGGCCTCCTTCAATATGGACAGCTAGAGTCCAGCTCCATAGTTGGAGAGGAATGATTCAGGCTCCAATGACAGTGTGGAGAGAGAACCAAGATCGCAGTAACTCATCAGTTCGGAGAAAAAATATTTTTGTGGTAGGCCTTCTAGAAATGGGTGCAGGTTTAAGGTAGTTAGAACTTGTGTGAGTGACCTTTGGTTTCCAGCCTTAACTACTTTAAAACACAAGTCATCGTGCTCCTTAATTCATTTCAGACCAATATACCCTTTTTCAGCCCAGACGTTGGAAGGACAGGTGACACACTTGTACATCTAAACCCCCTCCTGGGGGTGCCTGGGTGGCTCAGTGGGTTAGAGCCTCTGCCTTCAGCTCAGGTCATGATCCCAGCGTCCTGGGATTGAGCCCCACGTCGGGCTCTCTGCTCAGTGGGGAGCCTGCTTCCCCCTCTCTCTCTGCCTGCCTCTCTGCCTGCTTGTGATCTCTCTGTCAAGTAGATAAATAAAATCTTTAAAGAAAAATAAAAAAATAAACACCCTCTTGAACTTATTAACTTAAGAAAAAAAAGTTTGGTGAGACTTTGGGTTGTTCATAAATCAGCCTTGTTTCATTGAAAAACCTATTCACTCGCTGTAATCTTTCCATGTGTTTTCCCTCTGAGCCTCCTTGAGTCTACTGCCAAGACCAGTGTGGATATTTCTGCTTCTTTAAGCGGCATATTTTGGCTTCTCTTTAAATATCTCTCTCATGTGTGGACCACTTAATAGTTTACAAAGCTCTCTCCCTTGCATCAAATTTTATTTAATCCTCATGGCATACTTTGAGGTACTATGAGGTAGACAATATCTCTGTATTACAGATGATGAAAATAAGGCTAAGAGTCAATTCATTACTTAAGGTCACACTGGTAATTGCTGAAATCAGAGAACAAATTTCGGTCTTCTATTGCCAAAGCCATTCCATTCCCTACCGCACCAAACTTCATATTAGGAATTTTGAACACCACATCATACTCAGTTGCCATCTTTAAGTCACAACATGATAGTTTATCATAGAAAATTCCTTTACAGTTTATGTTCTTTACCCATAGAACATCACAGAAGAGAGTGCTTTAAGAACTGCTGCTCTTACTCTGGTCAACCCAAGACAAGCAGTATGAGAGATGGAGGGAGACTTGAATAGTGATTCACCCAACAATGACCCTCACTGCTTTCCTTGCTGAAAGAGGTTTGTTTTTGTCTGGGGGCTACCCTACCTCTCTGCAATTCATAGGTAAAGCCTGATTAGACCAAGCCAATCAAGGTGATACTATCTTCTTCCAGGAATTGGTTTATGAAAGGCCATGGCCAAAGAAACACAAGAAAAAGTCTATCAGAGGTCTCTTGAGAAGGTTATTTTGATTAGAAAGAAAATGAAGGAGCACTAAGAAACACTCCTCTTCTTTTAATCAATAGCTTGTCATATGACCATGAAATGAGCTAGCCTAAAAGGAAACCAACATACTGAGACTGACAGATGATAAGAAGCTGGGTCCTTGATAATGACTCGATGGTTTCTTCAGCTCTAGAGCCACTGTGACTCAGGACTTCTTGTTAAATAAGAAAATAAAACGCCCTTACTGTTCAAGACAGTTGACTTAGAGTTTTTCCATTACTTGCAGCCAAATATCTAGCAAAATCTATACAGGTAAACACGTACAGTTCTCAGTTTGAGTTCTTTTAAAGTTATACTACAACTAGTTGAATGTCTTAGTCTTACATTGTCTAACCAGTGTAGGGTACTACTATGTTTATGAGGTGCTCCACCTTTCTTGAAAATATATTTTCTCAAATAAGTATCCTCTTCTATCTAGATGAGAAATCACCTGAAAGGCCCAATATAAAATCATAGTAACATGCGATTAAAAATTTGGAGATTAGAATAATGAAAATATTAGAAATCTATTAGTGGGGCACCTGGGTGTCTCAGTTAAGCATCCAACTCTTGATTCCGGCTCAGGTCATGATCTCAGGGCTGTGAAATAGAGCCCCATGTTGGGCTCCATGCTCATCAGGAAATCTGCTTCTCTCCTTCTCTCCTTCTCTTTCCCTCTGCCTCTAACCCTGCTCACATGAGCTCTCTCTCTAAAATAAATAAATCTTTTTTTTTTTTTTTAAAGAAATCTATTATGGTTTTAGAAGGGAGGTGGGTGGGGGATGGGTTAGCCCTGTGATCGGTATTAAGGAGGGCACAGATTGCATGGAGCACTGGGTGTTATGTGCAATGAATCATGGAACATTACATCAAAAACTAATGCTTTAGGGGCACCTGGGTGGCTCAGTGGGTTAAGCAGCTGCCTTCAGCTCAGGTCATGATCCCAGGGTCCTGGGATCAAGCCCTGCATCGGGCTCTCTGCTCAGCAGGGAGCCTGCTTCCCCCCTTTCTTTCTCTCTGCCTGACACCCTGCCTACTGTGATCTCTCTCTCTGTCAAATAAATAAACAAAATCTTAAAAAAAAAAAAAACCCACAAAAAACTAATGCTGTACTGTATGGTGACTGACATTACACAATAAAAAATTTTTTAAATAAAATAAAAATTAAAAAAAAGAAATCTGTTAGTTAAAAGTTAAAAGCTTTGGATAATGTATGTAGTCTTGGAAACCATTATGATTTGAAATCTTACAATGGAGAAAATTCTTATATTGACAGGCTAAACTGTATCATTGCCTCTGCTAACAGCATGAAAATGTTTGTGGTAACTCACAAAGTCCCCAATATAATACCTAACATGAGCCAGGCTCAAAAACACAACCAGGATTTATAGTCGTGCTGAAAAAAACGCTCTATTATGTCTTGTTTGTGGGACGTAATAATATAAAAGAACAAAATGTAAACCATACTTCAGGGAGAGAGTAACAAAGAGGTAAAATAGAATAGTTTCACATGTAAGATCCAAGTATCCTCATATATGTCAAATTACACCCAATGAAGAGAATCTTAAGTCAAAAATACTTGAGCTATTCGTTTTACTATCAACAAATCTTGGGAAATTCAATTCGTTTGAGATAAAGATCATTTTCCCTAGCTCCTGTGTACCCTAGATCAATATTTCTCATGGGCTATTAGATGTTAATTGTGGTGTTACCCCTTCCTCCCCAGGAAGGAAGGTCTTGGTTTGGGTTTCCCCAAAATAGGACCTGATTCAAAGACTAAAGGACAAATAATTTACTTAGGAGGTGATCCCAGGAAACACCAGTAGAAGGTGGGGAAGAGAAGGGAAAGAAGGAAGGGAGCCAATACGGAATGCTTTATCAGGTCAGGCACCACTCTGAGCAGCTGGAACTCAGCCTTCCTGGGCAACTCTGGGAGTATTGTGGGGCATGACTCAATTTCCTAAATGAGACAAAACTGAGTAGCATATCTGCCAAATCACCATCCATCTTTAGTTGAACACTGCTTTGGGAAACATTAATTTTCTTGTTTAGCTTGCCTGCTAACAGGTTGAGTGTACTCCCATAGTCTCCTCTCTCAAAGATAAAAACAAAAGTCTTCATGCAAAGAATTACAGACCTAACTCATACTTTCATTTCAGGGTCTGTCTTAAATCATTGATTAGCCAAGGAATTGTCCACTCAGAGTCAGGTGCCCTTGATCTGGGTGTGCTAGATTGGGGAAGATTTACCTTGTTCTTGACAATATGAAAGATGATCTGGAACAATTCCTTGAGAATTTTATTTGGAAAACATGGAGAAAATATAGTCAATTAGCAGGAGGAGTGGCAACTTAAAGGATGTAGAAAGAAAGAGAAGCCATGAAGTCATGTTGGAATTATGACAGGGAGGTAGAGTAGGGGCTGCATGGGGTCTTGGCAAGCTGAAGTTATCATTAAGCCAAAACCATGAACAAACAAAAGCTGTGAAGTTTTGTTTTAAAGGATAAAGTAAATGAAAAGAGTATGTGCATTGGAGCTAGTTGTAATCAGAGACAAAGAGGTATATATACCCAGACTGCTGAGGCACATAACTGGAGGAACCTCAGAGTAAGGACCCAGAGACTCCTGGTCTGTGGGCCATTAGAGTCACCTTGGATCCAGAAATGCCCTCAAGTTCTGGACTTTGTGAGGTCTGGCCCTATTTTAGCAATGTTCTTGGAATTCCATGAAGATCCATGTTAATCCTTACATAAAGTGCTTCTTTCTTGAATTTGCTTGAGGAGGTCACTATTGCTTGCAACTAAACAAGTTTGGTCACCCATAGTCCTTGAGGGCCTGATAATAGGTCCCACTATGAAGCAATATCTGTGATGGCTGTGACAGATAGAATAGCAAGAAAATAAAATCTAAAAACAAGAATATATAAAAAAATAAATAAATAAAGGACCCTCGTAAAATTTTTTTTTAAAAAAAGAAAGAAAGAAAGAAAAGAAAATAGAGAAGTGAGAAAGGCATGCTGGGTAATTTCTCCTAATAAATTCATGAAACAGGGCAGGATTTCTGCCTCCAGTCAGGGTACTGGGACACTTCAACTCTGGTCTGGGCAGAAGCAAAGACAATTGCATTCAGATGAAGGAGGTGGTCTCTGAAGAAAACTTCTCCTGCTCCACTAGCCTTATCCTCTGGTTCTCTTCCACTGAACAACCTAAGCAAAAAATGAAATGGTATGGAGAACTAAGAATGGAGAATCAGCCAACAAATAAATGGGTTAGGGCTTACCACTGAGTGGGAAGATGACCCCGAGGATCTTTTGTCTAAGTGGAAGTCATCTCCATAAATGGTGAATGTTCTAACAGACGTTTGCTTTGAAATGGCATAAAAGAAAGAAGATGGGCTTTGGTGTCACACAGACTTGGATTCAAATTCCAGCAGCACCACTTTGACTGTCTGATAGATTAACAAATTTCTGGTGCCCCTGCACCCTCAACTATATGTCCAAGTAATCTTGAACAAAGAAGGAAAGAATGTCCAATGGAAAAAAGACAGTCTCCTCAACAAATGGTGCTGGGAAAATTGGACAGCCACATGCAGAAGAATGAAATTGGACCATTTCCTTACACCATACACAAAAATAAATTCAAAATGGATGAAACACCTAAATGTGAGGCAGGAATCCATTAAAAACCTAGAGGGGGACACAGGCAGCAACTTTTTTTTTTTTTTTTTACCTCGGCTGCAGCAACTTCTTGTTAGATATGTCTCCAGAAGCAAGGGAAACAAAAGCAAAAATCAACTATTGGGCCCCCATCAGGATAAAAAGTTTTTGCACAGCAAAGGAAACAATCAACAAAACTTAAAGGCAACCTACAGAATGGGAGAAAATATTTGCAAATGACATATCAGATAAAGGGCTAGTATCCAATATCTACAGAGCACTTATCAACCTCAACACCCAAAAAATAAAAAATCCAGTCAAGAAATGGACAGAAGACATGAGCAGACATTTCTCAAAAGAAGACATACAAATGGCCAACAGACACATGAAAAAGTGCTCCTCATCACTCCACATCAAGGAAACACAAATCAAAACCACAATGAGATACCGCATCACACCTGTCAGATGGCTAAAATTAACACCTCAGGAAACAACAGATGCTGTTTAATCTTATGTTGTCGAGGACACAGATGTTGTCGAGGACACAGATAAAGGGGAACCCTCCCACATTGTCGATGGGAATACAAACGGGTGCAGCCATTCTAGGAAACAGTGTGGACATTCCTCAAAAAGTTAAAAAAAGATCTACCCTACCACTATTATTGCACTACTAGATATTTATCCACAAGATAGAAAAATAGTGATGGGGCACATGCACCTCCATGTTTGTTTGTTTGTTTGTTTTTATTTACTTATTTGACAGAGAGAGACACAGCAAGAGAGGGAACACAAGAAGGGGAAGTAGGAGAGGGAAAAGCAGGCTTCCCACCAAGCAGGGAGCCTAAGGCAGGGTTTAATCCTAGGACCCCAGGATCATAACCTGAGCCAAAGGCAGACGCTTAACGACTGAGCCACCCAGGTGCCCCTGCATCTCAATGTTTATAGCAGCAATGTCCACCAATAGCCAAACTATAGAAAGAGCCCAGATGTCCATCAATGGATGAATGGATAAACAAGATGTGGTTCATATATATAATGGGATATTACTCAGCCATCAAAAAATGAAATCTTCCGGGGCGCCTGGGTGGCTCAGTGGGTTAAAGCCTCTGCTTTCGGCTCAGGTCATGATCCCAGGGTCCTGGGATCGAGCCCCGCATCGGGCTCCCTGCTCCACAGAGGAGCCTGCTTTCCTTCCTCTCTCTCTCTGCCTGCCTCTCTGCCTACTTGTGATCTTTGTTTGTCAAATAAATTAAAAAAAAAAAAAATTAAAAAAAAATGAAATCTTCCACTTGCAATGATGTGGATGGAACTAGAAGGTATTATGCTAAGCAAAAGAAGTCAGTCAGAGAAAGATAAATACCACATAATTTCACTCATATGTGGAATTTAAGAAATAAAACATATGAACATAGGTAAAAGGAAGAAAAAAATAAGATAAAAACAGAGCAGAAGGCAAATCATAAGAGACTTTTAACTATAAGGAACAAACTGAGGGCTGCTGGGGGGAGGCATGTGGGGGAAAGGGATAGTTGGGTGATGAGCATTACGGAGGGCATGTGATGTAATGAGCGCTGGATGTTACACGCACCTGATGAATCACTAAATTCTACCTCTGAAACTAATAAAATACTATATGTTAACTAACTTGAATTTAAATAAAATTTTAAAAATCTGTAGTCCCAGTTCCCTCATCTGCAGTATTATTTCAATCTGCAGTATTATTTCAATGGTTCAATAGAATACCTGAAACACAATAGGTTATAAATACTTATTCTCCTTCCTCTTAGAAAAGGAAGTCACTGGGAAGTCCCCATTGTCTACATCTTTCTAAATAAACTGGATTTATAAAATTGCAATGTAATCAGGATCAGAATGGGATAGAATTCAGAAATTGTATTCATTACATTTCCTTGTATAGTAGACATAAGTGCATAAAGCTATGTAGACTCATAGAATCCTTAGATGCTAGAATCTGAGCAACTTCAGATATCATCTTCCACTCCTTATTTTTTGAGTGAAGAATCTAAAACCTAAAAAGATTATGTCATGGGGCAACTAGGTGGCTCACCTTCGGCTCAGGTCATGATCTCATGGTCATATCAGGCTCTCTGCTCAGCAGGAAGCCTGCTCCCCTCTCCCCAACCTGCTTCTCTGCCTACTTGGGATCTCTCTCTCTGTCAAATAAATAAATAAAATCTTAAAAAAAAAATAGATTATGTCATGTTCCTAGGTCAGTTAGCAGCATAGCCAAGAGGACAACCTGGGTTCCCAGACTTCCCATCCAGTATTCTTCCCACCAGAGCTTGTTGGTTTTCCTAACCTTAGATTAGGTTCTTCATTCAAAGCAAAATTCTACCAGACTTTATTGTTTTCCTACTTGGTTTTCTCCATAGTCAATAAAAAAAGTCCTTTCCCTGTAGACTCAGAGGCATAACTCTCAGACATGGCATGTTTTCTCCATTCCTCAAAGTGTTCTTCTCACCTCCCATCTTCCTCAACCCCCCTCTCAAGTCCCGTTTGGGGACCCTCCATAACTCTCCTCTGTTATCACACTCTTCACATGGTATTATACTTGTTGCCTTCTCCTCCTGACTAGGCACTCCCTGAAGGCAGGGCCTAAATCTGGTTCATTCAGTATATTTCAGTTGAGTGAACTGTCAGATGTGTGTTATGGACATCGAAAGAGAAACTGTTGGAAGAGGTTGAATAACTTCAAATGTTGAGGTAAATGAGATGACCCTCAGATGTCAGTCATTTCTTTCCCAAGGATATGTAAGTTAGAGGCCAATACACTGAGAACCTTTGAAGAACAATGATCCAGTCTACCCTGGGTCTCTAAAGAGGAGACAGTGTGAAAAGCCCCAGATCTGTCAGTGGGGTGATGTGGATAGTCATTTCCCTGTTCTCTATGTCAGCTTCCCCATCTGTATGGGGTGATGGGTGGTTATCTCAGATATTTTTAGTTCTAAAATAGTAAGATCCTATATTCTAAGTACATTTAATTAAGTATAATCCTGCTACAGGCTATGCAACTTCATTGTTGCTCTCAGATCAGATCTCAAAGAATATACCTAGAGTAACACATAGCATACTTCATAATAGCTTCTACTCCTGAGTCATCAGTCATGAAAACAGAAAACTTTTGAAATCTTAAGGCAAAATACATATCATTTACTCCCTTCTTTTTAGAATCATTATTTAGATTTATCTATTTATTTATTTATTTATTTATTTGACAGAGAGAGAGTTCACAAGTAGGGAGAAAGGCAGGCAGAGAGAGAGGGTGAAGAAGGCTCCCAACTGAGCAGAGAGCCTGATGCGGGGCTCAATCCCAGGACCCGGAATCATGACCTGAGCCAAAGGCAGATGCTTAATGACTGAGCCACCCAGGTGCCCCCATTATTTAGATTTTTTTTTAAAGATTTTATTTATTTATTTGACAGAGATCACAAGTAGGTAGAGAGGCAGGCACGGACGTGGTAGGGGAAGCAGGATCCCCGCGGAGCAGAGAGCCTGATGTGGGGCTCGATCCCAGGACTCTGGGATCATGACCTGAGCCGAAGGCAGAGGCTTTAACCCACTGAGCCACCCAGGCAACCCCACACACACACCATTATTGAGATTTAAAAACAGATAAACATAAAGGCCTTTATATCAATTCATTCATTTACTCTATTAAAGCTTCTTCTGGGGGCGCCTGGGTGGCTCAATGGGTTAAAGCCCCTGCCTTTGGCTCAGGTCATGATCTCAGGGTCCTGAGATAGAGCCCCGCATCGGGCTCTCTGCTCTGTAGGGAGCCTGCTTCCTCCTCTCTCTCTGCCTGCCTCTCTGGCTACTTGTGATCTCTGTCTGTCAAATAAATAAATAAAATTTAAAAAAAATGCATCTTTTGTGAACAGTTCCACATTTGATTCCCCAAGAAAGCCAATAAAGAGTTTATATGTGATTGTGATCAGTAATACTAACAGATCACTGCATTAAGAAAAAAAAAAAAAAGATTTTCTCGAGTGCAGAACCCTGGTTTCATTTGACTTTCAAACATGTGTATTTTTGAGTGCTTGCTTTTAGGAATGGAAAGAAAAGGCTAACTATATTAAACCACGATTTTGGTTTCAAGAATTTGAAACAAAATCATACGCAGAAGCACAGCAATTTGTAGCAAGATAATTTCTGCTCCAGGGAAGAATGGAGAATTCCCTTTCTGAAGTGGTTAGCAAATAATCCCACCAACAATACAGCTATAAATAAAAAGACCTTAGAAGCCGCCCTCTCACCGAGGACTACTTATAATATACATAAGTACATGTATTCATTTATGCAAAATACCTTTAAATTTCCCTTTATTATTTTCAAAAATGCTCCTAAATTGGGTCAGGAGTAAAAATCAAAAGGTGAGAAGTCTTTAAACATATATATTTAATGGGTGAAATCTTAGAATATCAAGCAGCTTAAGATATAAGAGTTTTTCTAGAAGCTATTGAACCATGAGGTAGTTAATGAGTGAAGAAATGTCTTCGGAATTGAGCAAAAAAAATTACTGTGTAATAAGATCACCATTTCTCTAGGGCAAAGCTAGTGAATTGATTAAAACTCAGGAAAGATCTGCTTAACATAGGTAAAGCTATTGATGGTCCATTGGTTGGTTTTTGAAACAAGTTACTGTCCTCCATAATAATAGTAAAACGTGATCTATTCCTAATGACTCAGGTCTAGTGGAAGCTAAACCACAGATCTTGCAAGTGTGAAACAAACAGATGCACAGACAGTCCCAGCATGTCTACATTTTCCAATTTACAGACCAAACATCCTATGTCACCTTTACTGTATTTCATATACATCCTACATTGAATTGAAAATTGAACCGAAAAGGATTCAATTGTATTCGTCGTATGTGTGTGTGTGACAGAGAGAGAGAGAGAGAGAGAGAGAGAGAGAAGAATAAAAAGATGTAAAAGTCCAAGCATTTATTTGAAGGCTTACAGCTAAACTGTATGAATTTAAAAGAATGTTTAAAAATCTACAATCTTGAGCAAAAGAAGTCAAACACCAAAGATACCCTCCTGTTTCATGTCTAGGAAGCAAAACAAATCCATGTTGTTAGAAGTTAGGATAGTGGTTACTCTTAGGAGGGGTGGCGACCAGAAGCAAGGTAGCACAGGGACTTCCGGGGTGCTCTTTATGAACTTCTGAATGTGCTGGTTACATAAGGAAGTCCAGTTTGGGAAAGTTCATCAGGGTGAACACTTGGGGTATGTGCACCTCTCCCTCAGCTGGGTCAGAAGCAGATGCTGAGACAGAGAGGAATGCAAAAAGTTTCTTGGAGGGCAACACTTGTGAAGCAGGACTGGACAGGACGAGCTCTCAGACGCAGAGCAGAGCTGGCAAAGGTACTACCCTCTCATCTGGAGAGCCACAGCAAGGTCGCTTGTTGGAGGGACCTCCCTGGGAGGAAGGACGAGGCCTTTCTCACGAAATCTTGCTTGGTCTTTGGCTGGGGCCACCTTGGGAAGAGCATGACCTCAGCTCAAAACCTCAAAAGCAGACCTGAAGGTGTTAACAGTGAGAGGCTATCAGCTAACCATATTCCCTACAACTGGGAAATGAATTCTTTTAAGAAAAACATTTTTTTTAATTTTAAAAAAGATGATTTATTTATTTATTTGAGAGAGAGTGTGCGTGCAGGAGTGGGGGAGAGGCAGAGGGAGAGGCAGACTCCCCATTGAGCACAGAGCCTGACAAGGGGCTTAATCCCAAGACCCCGAGACTGTGACCTGAACCAAAGTCAGATGCTTAACTGACTGAGCCACCCAGGCACCCCCCCCCAAAATTTTTTTAAGAATTTATCTTAATCACCCAGTGCTCATCAGGACCAGTGCCCTCCTTACTCCCCATCACCTATTTCACACATCCTTTACCCACCTCTCCTCTAGTAACCATCAGTTGAAATTAACTCTTTCTTAAAGGAGGTCTGAGCAGCATACGGATCCACACAGGGCAAGGTATGGATTGTGGATATGTAGTAACTGTTACTAATGTGATATATAAATACATTATTATATTTCAATTTAAAAAAGACTTAAAAAAAAAGAATGGACCACCCACTCTAAATATTCTGCATGTCTACTCACATAGAACACCAGTGTTAGATAAATCAAAGTTCTCCACTAATGAAAAGGGAAAAGATTATGACTTTTTCTACTTCCACAGAACAAAAATAATGCATTTATTTCCCTTATTTTTAAGTTTTTATCTCAGATTCTTTCTAACTCTTTGACCCATACTTCTGCATGTCTGTACAAGAATCCAAATAAGGTGACATCTGATTTAGCACAAAATTATACATTTTGCCATATCAGTAGTGTATGAGATTTAATAAAAAGTATTGTTGGGGCACCTGGGTTGCTCAGTTGGTTAAGTGACTGCCTTTGGCTTGGGTCATGATCCTGGAGTCCTGGGATCAAGTCTTGGGCTGCCCTTGCTATGCGGGGAGCCTGCTTTTCCCTCTCCCTCTGCCTGTTGCTCCCCCTGCTTGTGCTCTTCCTCTCCCTCTCTCTGTCAAATAAATAAATAAAATCTTAAAAAAAGAGAACTGTGACTTCCAGGTATCCAGGAACAAGCTCGAAGATCTACAAAGCTACTTGGAGAAAATGGATGGTATAACCATAAGGAACACACCAAGCATCAATACTTCAGTTAGCAGCCACTGGGGAACAAATGATCCAACCTCAAAGGTCACAAGCTGTTGTAGTGCTGTATTATGTCTCCTCAGGTGCCTGGACACTGTGTTGTGGCCCCTCATCTTCCAGAACTTGGAGAATAAGTTCTTCATTTATTCCTCAAGGCTCAGTTTGAATTGTACCTGCAAGTTTGGCCTCAGTGTCTGCCCACATACGCTTTATCAGTCTGCCTACCTGGGCAGCAGAGACACCCCAGGCCTACATCTTAATCATGGTCTCTGTGCTCCAATACACACACCACACCCACACACCCACACACGCACACACACACACATCTCTCCAGCTACCTTTTCTGTACCTTCCCTCTTATAACCTCTTACCCTCACATCGCGCTCTCTGCCTGACCCAAACTGGTTCCCCGACCAGAGGCCTTGAGGCTAGCCGTGTCTTGTAGCCACTCTAGGGCTAAGATAGGTTAGGTAGGTGAGCATTTTTAGATGTTCAGAATAGCAGCCAAGTGTGTGCAGCAGGGCACACTTATGTAAGTTCTTCTGATAATGGGATGCAACAGCAATCATTCGATTTCAAGTACAATGAAAACAGTTCACAATCATTTACCTGTGAGTTCATTGTATCATAAGCCAATAAAATTTCAGTACTAAAAAATCCAATAAATATCGTTATAAAGTAGGGGGTATTTACTCTCGAGGCTACACGCTACACAGAATCCATCTCCTTTGTTTGGACACAGCATCTCTGGTTCCTTTGGGGCCTTACCTTCCTGTCACAGTCGGCAGCTTTGATAGGACTGTCAACCGAGACACACCAAGCCGAAAGAAGCACGTGTGGTTCCAGCTGGACCAGTCAGGCTCTAGGATTTTCCATCTTTAGTAGCAGGACCTAAGGATAGGAAAACAAAAGAGCTGGAGCTCATCTGTTACAGAATGGCTTCCTGACAAAATTGTCAAATAGTAACAACATATTTGTCCTTAGGAGCTACTGTTCTCTCAAGTTTAAATGAAAACGTTTTAGGGTGCCTGGGTGGCTCAGTCAGTTAAGTGTCAGCCTTCAGCTCAGGTCATGATCCCAGGGTCCTGGGATAGAGCCCTGCATTGGGTTCCCTGCTCAGCGAGGAGCCTGCTTCTCCCTCTCCCTCTGCTGCTTCCCCTGCTTATGTGCTCCTGCTCTCTCTCTGTGAGATAAATAAATAAAATCTTTTTTAAAAAAAGAAAACATTTGAATGAACTCCACCACTGGACAGGAACAGTGAGAAAACTATAAAGAGGTGGTCTCCATTATGATTATTCAATTTACTGAGACTTATGCTCTGGCCACGATAGAGTAACAGGGACCTAATTTACCCTTGTTCTGAAATGAATAAACAAAACGCAAAATACAGTTTTCAAGTCATTTGGACATAGCACAGTGAGGAACAGTGATCCCTGAAGAAGGGAAACATTCAAGGTGAGCCCTGCAATTACCTTAGTTTGTTACCTGGAGAGTTTCCAGGTCATGTAGTAGGAAGGGGAAAACCTGGAAGTGCCCTGTAGGGGAGAGCTGGGAATACAGTTCAGGCCAAGGCAGCTAGAATGCACAGTACAGAGGACCAGAAAAGAGAAAACTGCGCAGGGAACCTCACAGATTGGCCGAGTAGTTGCCCTGGAGTCTTCAGCTATGTGCTGATAGTGCCTGTGGGTGAGGAAGCCACCTGAGGCTGGGAAAAGAAGCACCTGGAAGGATTTAAGGAAACAATCTCTGGAAATTGTTCAGGGTCAAGAAGAGTCCCTTTTCCTATCACCCAGAATAGAAAAACCTCACGATCCATGGGGTATTTGGTAGAGGAGTCTAGAGGAGTCCCTGAAGAAGGGAGAGGGGCAGAAAAAAAGAAATGATGGATGAAATATTTCTAAATTTCATTACCCACAAATCAAAGAAGCTCAATAAAACCCAAGCAAAAGAAACTCAAAAACTATTCCAAAGCATGCCATAATCAAATTGCTTTAAAACAATGATAAAGAGAAAAATCTCAAAATCATTCAGAGAATGTGGCAAATATAAAAGATTTTTATTAAGAACGTAGTGTTTCCGCGCTTAAGGGATTATTCTCCTTCCTTCCTTCCTTCCTCTCCCCAACCCTGCCCCCACCATTTCTTTCCTTCTTCTTTTGCGAATATAAAGGATAAAAGAAGTTACATATGTTCTCACTTTGAACCCATGGTTCTTTGGATTCCAAGGATACATGATAGAGAAGTTTTTTTGTTTGTTTGTTTTGGGGGCTTTTTTGTTTTTTGGGTTTTTTCCCACAAATCAGACACTCTCTATCTTGACAGAACTTATGGTCTATAAATTAGTATAAAATACTCGACGTTCAAGCTTTCAGACTTCCGCTTTATTTTTTTTTAAGGATGCTTATTGCCAAGTACTCCTAAAAATATACAAAGATGAGCACTTTAAGTTACTTACAGAAAAAATTTCACAAATGAACAATAAATTTTCCTTCATTGCAAACGTGTTTTGAAGAGAAAGGCACTCTGAAGTTGACTGTAATTGGTGATAGTACTCAGAGAGCGAAGAAGGGAGTGCTGAGAGTGAGGAGAAGGAAGATTTCCAACCTCAAGACTTTTGATATTTTTTAAAGATTTTATTTATTTATTTATTTGACAGAGATCATAAGTGGGCAGAGAAGCAGACAGAGAGAAAGAGGGGAAACAGGCTCCCTGCTGAGCAGAGAGCCCAATGCGGGGCTCGATCCCAGGACCCTGGGATCATGACCTGAGCCGAAGGCAGAGGCTTTAACCCACTGAGCCACCCAGGCGCCCCAAGACTTTTGATATTTTTAAAAGTACAAAACATAGCAATTGTGAGTGAGGGTGTGTGCAGGGGGCAGGCAGAATTTAGAGGTGAATCTTTTTTTTTTTTTTTTAAGATTTTATTTATTTATTTGACAGAGAGAGAGATCACATGTAGGCAGAAAGGCAGGAAGAGAGAGAGGGGGAAGCAGGTTCCCTGCTGAGCAGAGAACCTAATGAGGGACTCAATGCCAGGACCCCAAGATCATGACCTGAGCCCAAGGCAGAGTCCTAACCCAATGAGCCATCCAGGCGCCCCTAGAGGTGAATCTTCTATTATCATCCACTTCACAAAATATATTCAAAAATTTCTTTATGCCATGTATTCTTATTTGTCTATGAACAACACTGTAATGATGTTAGAAATGTTCCATTTGGACGTTCAACATGGGATGTGCCGTATGTCGTCCAGGATTTTTAGCATGCTACTTGGTGTATATTTGGAGTACATAAGCACAAAGCTTGGACCCCGTCCTTTCCCTTAGCCTCTCCATCTCTCTTTCCTCTTTACCCATTCCTTTCCTTTGCAATTACTGTGGCCATTACTTGAAAAAGAACAAAAAGCTTGAACTAAGGGAATTTTCTGTTTCACTTTGGTTGTTCTACAACTCATTATCCCTCAATTGACCACTGGAGACTCCGCTGCCATATATTTAAATCACCCTAGGCACTAGCTGGGGATGAATTTATCATGAAACTTTTACAACAGAGAGGGCCACAAGGAATAGAGTGCTTTTAAATGTCTCCTCCCCTGCAGGCAGGTGACAATTTCAGTCTTTGTTGAGTCCCTTTTGCTTTCCTATTACACTCAGATGTTTCTATTTTAAGAGGAAAATATTATGGATGAACATAAAGTTTTAGTATCTGGGATGGTTGGATTTCACATCAAGTAGTTGGATCTATTTTCCTATCTTTAATGTATTTTAAGATCAGTTATATTTAATGCTCCTGAGTCTTGCTGGTTCCCATGCCAGGTGAAAAAGAGACTTGCCGGAAACCTAGATAGCTTGAGTTTGAAGGAATTGTTTTGATCAGAATTCCATCCTGGATATAAATCCATGCCATTGCATTCCTAATAAAACTGACCTTCTCAGGAATGGGGATAGTATTTGGGGTTTATGTGAATAGCGAATCCAGAATTTGTTGAGATCCTAAGTAACAAAAGAGCAGGGTCACCAATATGGTGATTGGCAAGCATAGGACCACAGCAAAGTGTTGTGCAGGCTTTGCACTGCACAAATCACAAACTACAATAACCGATGTCCCCTAGAACACCCGTATACAACCTGAACAAATTACATGACAGCCCTAAGCAAAAGCAAGACAGAAATCAAAAACACAGCGATGAGACTACACATAGGGTCAGGAACTCAAGCAAGGAGCCTGAGTAAAAGAATCAAGGCCAAGAATAAGTTTTGGATTTTGGATGATGGATGCAACATCTGCAACGAGAGTGTAAGTCTTTGCTTCATTCTAATCTGCCATGGCTTTACACGTATTCACCTTCATAGTCTCCATGATCCTTATTACCTAGCCCAGACCTGTGGTCCTCCATGACCATACTCTCTTCCACCTGTTTCCTCTCAGGTCCTCACTTCTTTCAGGTTCCCCTGTGCTGACTCTACTAACAGAACCCCATCTTTTGGGACTCCAGTATGAATATAACCCCTTAAAGATGGGCATATTTTTTAAAAAGCCAAACAATTCTGCTTCTACAAATTTTCTTAAAGAAAGTAGTCATTAGTGGGGTGCCTGAGTGGCTCCCAGTGGGTTAAAGCCTCTGCCTTTGGCTCAGGTCATGATCCCAGGGTCCTGGGATCGAGCCCCACATCGGGCTCTATGTTCAGCAGGGAGCCTGCTTCCCCCCCTCCCCACCGTGCCTGCCTCTCTGTCTACTTGTGATCTCTGTCTGTCAAATAAATAAATAAAATCTTTTTTAAAAAATAGAAAAAAAAGAAAATAGTCATTATTATTATTATTAACGACAATAATATAAAACAACGTAAACATCCAACAACAGCAAATCATTTAAATAAAGTATGTTATTGTTATGCAATGGAGTACAAGGCAGTCATTTAAAATGACTTTGTAAGGGGTGCCTGGCTAGCTCAGTTGGTAGAATGTGTGACTCTTGATTTCAGGGTTGTTTAAGTTCAAGCCTTACATTGGGCGTAGAGATTACTTAAGAATAAAATCTTTAGGGCGCCTGAGTGGCTCAGTGTTAAAGCCTCTGCGCAGGTCAGCTCTGGTCATGATCTCAGGGTCCTGGGATCGAGCCCTGCATCGGGATCTCTGCTCAGTGGGGAGCCTGCTTCCCCGCAACCCCCTGCCTGACTCTCTGTCTACTTGTGATCTCTGTCTGTCAAATAAGTAAATAAAACCTTACAAAAAAAAAAAAAAAGAATAAAATCTTTAAGGGGAACCTGCATGGCAAAGTTGGTCAAGTGGCCGACTCTTGGTTTTGGCTCAGGCAGTGATCTCAGGGTCATGAGACTGACCCCAGTGTGGGCTCTGTGCTCAGCACAAAGCCTACTTGAGACTCTCTTTCCTTCTCCCACTGCTCCTCCTGCTCATGCTCTTTCTCTAAAATAAATAAATAAATCTTAAAAAAAAAAAAAAAGATGTGAGAGTGAGTTTAAAAATAAGATTACAGGGCGCCTGGGTGGCTCAGTGGGTTAAGCCTCTGCCTTCGGCTCAGGTCATGATCTCAGGGTCCTGACATCTAGCCCGCATCCGGGTCTCTGCTTAGCAGGGAGTTTGCTTCCCCCTCTCTCTCTGCCTGCCTCTCTGCCTGCTTGTGATCTCTCTCTGTGTCAAATAAATAAATAAAATCTTTTTGAAATAAATAAATAAAAATAAGGTTACAATACAGTATAACTGCAACTATTTTTTTAAACATAAAACAAAAACTTCATCCTTGAACAATATAGACCAAAATGTAAGCACTTTCTGAGTGGTGCCATTAAATTTGATAACATTTATTGAAAAAACAACATATAAGTTTTTTTCCCAATTACAAAAGTAACATACTTCTCACTGCGTAAGATAGGAAGAAAAGAGATGTCTAAAGAAAAATATGGTATTTACTTATAATTGTACAATCCAGAAAAAAAGCCTATTAATATTTTGGAGTATATCTTTTTTTTTTAATGGAAAATAACTTTTTTCTTATAAAAATAGTACATATTCTCTTTTTCAGGGCAACTTGGAGTCGGTCGGCTGCTTCAGGAGGAAACTGAAGATCTCTTTCCCAGCTAATGGCTTCCAGAAACTCATTGAAGAGGCGATGACCACAAACTTCATACTTTTCTGAGAAGCATCTGGCCACCGAAGTGGCTCCTGAGGCTCTGGGTGAAGAATGGGAGGGTTGTATGGTCGAATCAGTGCAAGGGAAGGTAAACAAGGCTTCTCCATGAAGCAAGGTGTCTTGACCCATGGCTGAGACCACCTGCTGTTGAGTAAGGGGCATAACCTGATACAGACTAAGGAGAACTGGAAAAAGAAAACACGAATCTGTTCACGGTTATATTGTGGATGCCAATCCGAGTGTTCTCAGCTTGGTCCTTGTAAAAAAAGGAAAGAAGGAAGACATTCCTGGACTTACTGACATTCCTACACCTTGTTGCCTGAGATCCAAAAGAGCTGGCAGAACTCATACACATTTCAGTCCCTCTAAAGAAGATGATGTCTGTTAGTATGTGTGAGAAAGCTCCTAAATAAGGAGAGTAAGACGTCTAGAACAAAGGACTCAGGATTCAGCATCTTGCTACTCCACGTGTCTTCCAGCTTAAACATTGGTGTATCGCTCTAAGAAACAGCATACTAAGAAAAATAAGGAAGAGGTAGCAGAATGTACTAAACTTTTAACCAAAAGAAGGGAAGAGGTCAAAGAAGAACTCTAGGACCAGACTGCCAAGAGACAGAGGCTGTCCTCTCAGATCTTCTATCTCTAATTCTGAGCCCACTCAAAAATGAGATTTGCTCACAGTAACAAATAAATAAGACATTTAAAAAAAAAAACAAAACCATTTTCGGGTGCCTGGGTGGCTCAGTCGTTAAGCGTCTGCCTTCGGCTCAGGTCCTTGTCCCAGGGTCCTGGGATGGAGCCCCGAGTCGGGCTCTCCACTCGGCGGGAAGCCTGCTTCTCCCTCTCCCACTCCTCCTGCTTGTGTTCCCTCTCTCGCTGTGTCTCTCTCTGTCGAATAAATAAATAAAATCTTTAAAAAAAAACACACACAACATATTCGGTGTTGAAAACTGAAAATATAGATAAGCAAAAAGAAAAGCATAGATTGAATAATTTTTATTTCCTTCTTTTATGCATCTTTATATTATAAATTTTCAATAATGAATATATACATGGCTTCAAAATGTATTGTTCATGCCTCTCCTAGTCCTCAGCTTCACCTGAATCACAGGTTTTCAGTAAAGAAAATCACTCGATGTTAATGGATGAAAGCAGCTTAGTATGAAAACCTCTTCCCATTTCAGCTGAGGTTTTCTGTAACTTCTGTTTTGTTCTAAGATAGGCAATAGCATGAAGTCTACAGAGACATACGAGCCACGGTGGAGAAAGAGACATTTGGGGTCAAGCAGGACCAAAGACCCCAGAAACCACATTGCTGCAGGCTAGTCTTGGGGCAGAGCTAGCAAGGGGTGAATTGAGACAGGACTTGCACTCAGGAGCCGGGGAGAATGCTAGTCATGCTTGCCAAAAATGTTATCATATTTTTGTGATAACAAAATGTGTTACTACCACAGAAGTAAACTAGGCATACCTTCAAATATGGCTGCCTTGTCTAGGCTGGGGTGGCAGGGCTCTAGTCTCTGACTAGAGGACAGACTGAGCCCCATTTCCAGGGAATCTGGGGTGCCATACAAGGTCAACAAGTGAGTCAGAACACAACGAATCAGAACACCATTACGTGGGTTGGGAAGGCATGAGAGGAGTGTAGGGGCCACACTGGTACCCAGAGCTCGCCCTGGACCACTGGACACAGGACTTGATTGGTTATAAAGACACTTATCCAATCATGAATTCATTCAACAAGTATTTATTGAGCTTGAAGAATCAGGCTCTGTGTTAAGTGCCAGGAACACACAGTGAAAATACATAGGTGTAAAAGAGGAAGCTAGATCTTCAGCCAATGTGGGCATCACACAAATAAACACAGCAACAGAGAATAACGAATGCTTCAACGGTGAATCAGGAAGCTCTAGAGAACACCAAGGGTACAAATTTTTGGATTATATTCACCTTTTTCTTTTGATTAAAAAAAATTAAAACATTTTTGTGGTCCTCTAAAAGTACCAGTGGCCCTCAGTATTGTGCCTATTGTACTAAATGTACTTAATGGATAAATTGGTCCTGGCCAAGGAAGGCAAAAGAAGCAAACAACAGAGCCTGACCCATCAAGCCCAAAGGAGTAAATATAAAGAAATTTCTAGAAGCCCTGCAAAGATGTTGGGAGATACGTGGAGGTTCTTAGAAGTCTTCATTTGACCTTCAGACAAATAATAAATAATCTCATCACATATTAGTGAGTCCACCTACACTTCTGTAGTGCCTTTTGCATTTGTAAAGCACGTCTTCTCTTAACCTTTCATCTGATTAAGTAGAGTATGGAGTATTCACCTACTCACTGGGCCAGACAAGGTTAAAGCAAGTGTTCAGTTACCTAGGTTTCCCTGGAAGCCCAAGTGGTATCTGGCAAGATTATGGGCATTGAAGTCAAGTTAGATCTGGCTTTAGTATTCCTCTCTACCAAGTCATAGTGGCATGACCTTGGGCAAGTTGCTTAACTTTCCTGAGCCTCCACTTCCTCCACTTATAGAAGAATTTAACAGTCATCTCAAAATATCATCATAGGGCTTCATGAAATAAGAGACCTAAAGCATCATTACAACTCAAAAATAGTTTAGGACTATTTTATGACTATTTTTTTAAAGCTTCACAAAGAAAGCTAGAGCTTAGGATGCTATCAAAACCAGAGTATCTTCTGCTTACAGGGAGCAGCTAGATAGTGTGTGTGTGTGTGTGTGTGTGTGTGCATGCACATGCACACATGTGTGTTTGCACATGTAGACATACAGGTTTTAGAGGAAAGACAGAATAAAACTGGATTGAAAATCTGTGTTAGCCAGTGTCTCTGTGAAAGCTATAGTATAAAAGTTGGGAGCTGGCAAAAAAAAAAATAATAATAATAATAAAATAAAATAAAGTTGGGAGCTGGCTGTATGCACTAGCTGGCCAGATTGGAACTGGGTTTGTGTCTCCTATTATCTTTGGAGGTTTTCAGTGGTTGCAGATGAAAATGACTTCTGAACTTTCTCGAGTAGGTTTCATGAAGTATATCTGGTAAATTACCAATAAAACTTAACTGAGTTCATCATATGTCGGGAGACCCTTAAAGCTGCTGTCATAAAACTGTACTGATGAAAGAGTTTCTTATTGATTGCAATCATTATTGTCTCAGCCCGCCCAGTCAAAAGCAAATATGCATTACACCCCTTGAGAAAACACATTTCAGAACCACACCAACTTTATGAGACAGGCCTAAGAGATGAAAGCATTTATTCAAAGTCCCATTGTGAATTTTCAACAGACCTGTCTCAACCAAGAAGGTCTCTACAATCCAGAAAACTCTGCTGATGCATGCCTGGCCAAAGCCATGTGGTCTGATTAGAAAGATGTTCCCAAACTCTAGCAGCCTAATTTGCTATTTTATACTATATTAACATTTCATATCTATTAACTCAGCACAACTATTTATCTGAAAATAAAATCAGTTCTTGCTTTCATATAACAAAGAAGAATTGCAGTTTATAATGAATGAAATTCTCATACTTGATAGCATAATAAAAATCATTATGTTTCCTTATTACAAAGATACTTAATTAGCAAAGATCTTCATTTTCCTCTGATGGGGGAGGGGCAAACACTATTCTAAGCACATAGCTGTCCCTTAGGTGCATCAAAATTTGCATCTTGCAAATTCCTTTTGAGACAATGCCTTAGAATGAAATAGAATATAGATTTGGTATGAGGTTTTGAAGAAGAGAGTACAGTGATCTATTAAGTGGCAATTGCGTTTCTTAGGAATCAGCCAGGGAATTTAGTCTCCCTGGATCTTCTCCACAAATTTTTTACTCTGCCTGCATAAAAACATCCCTTAAAATTCTCTGCATAATGAGTAAGGTGTTTTGTATTTTCCTCTACTGCTCTGGAGGTTCTTAGAGAACATCAAAATTTTAAGATATATTAAATATAATCCCAGAAGTTATAGTAAAATTAAATTTGGAAATAAAACAATTTTATATAAATAATTACATTTAGTGCTGTGCAGGTGTAGAAAAATTGGTATTCTCATGCATTGCTGGTTGCATTGTACCACCCATATGGAAAACAATGTGTAATGTGGGCTTACCTGGCAACACTTGAGAGATACCAGAAAGACCCCTTTACTTGATCAGCTAAGATAGTCTGAAATATTATCAAATAGTGTTAAAAGCTTTGTATCTATGAGTTTCCTATTCAAATGTAGTTTTTTATAAAAACAAATCAAAAACAAATAGCAACATGGGAAATGTAAATCCAGCTATATAAAAAATTATAGTAAGGGTCACCTGAGTGGCTCAGTGGATTAAGCCTCTGCCTTTGGCACAGGTCATGATCACAAGGTCCTGGGATCAAGCCCCGCATCAGGCTCTCTGCACAGCAGGGAGCCTGCTTCCTCCCTTTCTCTCTGTCTGCCTCTCTGCCTACTTGTGATCTCTGTCAAATAAATAAATAAAATCTTTAAAAAATAAATAAATAAAATAAAATATTTTTTAAAAAATTACAGTAAATGTTAATGAACTAAACATTCCAATTAAAAGATAGAGGACGCCTGGGTGGCTCACTCAGTTAAGCATCTGCTTGGCATGATGCCAGGGCCCTGGAATTGAGCCCCACATGGGGCTCCTTGCTCCGCAGGGAGCCTGCTTCTCCCCTGCCTGCTATTCCCCCTGCTTGTGCTTGCTCTCGGTCTCTCTGTCTCTCTTTCTCTCTCTCTGCATCAAATAAATAAAATCTTTAAAAAAGAGAGAGAGATTAGCAGACTTGATTTATTTTTAAAATGACTCAATGATTCAACTATATGCTATCTACAGAAGACATAATTTAAATAAAAGGACCCAAGGGAGCAGCTGGGGTGGCTTAGTTGTTTAAACATCTGACTCTTGATTTCAGCTCAGGTCATGATCTCAAGGTCCTGAGATCAAGACTCGTATCAAGCTCCTTGCTGGGTGTGGAGGCTGCTTAAGGTCCTCTCCCTTCCTCTGCCTCAATCCTGCTCACACTCTTTCTCTCTTTCAATAAATGAAGAAAGAAACAAACAAATGAAAGGACGCGAAGACTTTGAAAATAAAAGGATGGAAAATGACATTATTATGCAAATGCTAACCCTAAGAGAGTAGTGTGGCTATAAAGTCAGACCAAGTAGACTTCAAGACAAGGAATATTATCAGAGATAAAAAGAAACATTTCTTAACGATGAGAGTCAATTCATTGGAAGATGTAACAATCTTAAATTTGTATGTGCTTATTAACATAAACTTCAAAATAAAGAAAGCAAAACTGATAGAATTAAAAGGAGAAATAAATAAATCCAAAATCATAAGGGGATAATTTTACAGCCTTTGAGTCATGGATAAATCACTGATAGTTTGGCTCAGAATCTTCTCCGAGATTGCTTATAACCTAGCCCTGAAGACGCCGGTCACAGGGAAAATCTCCTTTAATTCTGGGAGAAGGTGAAGAAGAGGCTGTAGATTGATATGGCAGAGGGAAAGACTGATGGGGAGTTGGGAAAACAGGATAGTTCTGGGGTCATATTGGAGAGAAAGTAAAAAAGGTGAACAGATAACAAGGAAAAGGTAATAGGAAGATGTGAATGGAACCAGAAAAAGTGTGATCTCAGTTTGAATCGTATTTCAACGCTTATTGAGTAATCCTGGAAAGTTCACAAACTTCTAATATTCTGACACCCATAAAAATGGAGAAAATAAGACCTGCCTATGGCTAAATGTGGAAGTTAAACACACATGTAGTAAGTGCCAGCAATACTGTAACTCCCCTTTCTCACAGTTTCTTGATAGTGACTCTTGTGCACAAGGGCAAAGAATCAGCAAAGGAACTAGACAAGGATCCCAGGATCCAAATCATTATGGAAGGAAGAAAAATAATTTACCTAGTCCCAAGAAGGTACAGAAAACTTTAAGACAACTCATCCTCTAGGACTGTCTTCTGGCTGCTATCTCCTTTGGCAACGTGAAAATTGTTCCATGCTAGTCTTTATTTTGCTTTTTAAATATTTATTTATTTATTTATTTATTTGAGAGAGAGAGAGAGAGCCAGCGAGCAAGTGCAGGGTGAGGGGCAGAGGGAGAAACAGACTTCCTACTGAACAAGGAGCCTGATGCAGGGCTCTATCCCAGGACCCTGAGATCATGACCTGAGCTGAAGGTGGACACTTAACCAACTGAGCCACCCAGTGCCCCCCACGTTAGTCTTGAATCATCATGAGAGTCTGTGCTAGTGTTTTCCCTTCCTATCTAAAGGCATGTGCTTTCTCAAGGAATTAAAACTGTCTCAAGAATTTTACTAAGATTTTTAGCAGTCATCAGTTCACCAACTTTCGTGCAGACAGGACCTTATATAAAATTTCTCTGGAATATGAATCCTTTTCTTCAAAATTTCCAGACAAAGCCAAATTCCCTCTCCTTTCTCAAAAGTACCTTTTAGACTCTGCTTTTTTATATCATGTCTTACCTATCTTACCATATTCCTCAGTATCTATGACTCACAAGACCGAGTTCCTTAAAGCTGAACATGGTTACAACATGCTATAAGAGCTCAGAGGAGGGAGAGCCTTTCTGTGCTTTGGGATACTAGGATAAACTTAAACCAGTGCAACGTATTCTTAGCCTTAAAGAATGGACAGGGTTTTGATCCATGTTGGCAGGAGATTGGAAATGAAATCAAAGGCTGGATAGGGAAAAGTGGACTATGCTGGGGAGGAACAGATGATGGTCAGGGCAATAGGGAAACAGGGAAGAGACCAAGATAAAAATGTGACACCAATGTGGAGAGCCACACACACCAAAAGAAGACTCATGACTTTATTTGGTAGGTAATGACAGCATTAGGAGCTTTTGCTGATATATGTAATCAGAGCTGAATTTTAGGAAGGTTAATCTAGCAGAGAGTTTTGAGGGGTGGGAGGAAAGTAGGGATAAGAGGTGAAAGATGGCTTAGGAAATCCTTTCAACCATTTGGGCCAAAGTTCCCAAGTGACTGAATGTCAATGAAAGCAATGGAAATGAAGACAAAGGGGAGTGTGAAGTCTTGAGGACAGAAAGAATTCTAATTCATCTTTATGTCCAGAGCCTGGCTCTCAGCAACTATTTCTTGAGCTGGAGTTGCTGTTCACCTACAAGATTTAAGAATGAAGAAATGAAACAGAAGGAGGAACCACAAAGAGATAATATTAGAAAGACAAAAAGAGAGAAAGACATAGAAAGAAAATGTAATGATAATAATTAAATACAGAGAACTTTATCTCAAGACTCAAAGTCCCTGACTCAAGACTCTTAAAATCACTGCTCGCTAAATAACTCTAAACACATGTTGAACTGATGGTAGATCACGTTGTATCTTTATGTCTAAGTAATATCATATTTGCTTCATCCTATTATTCCAAGAGAGGTGCCATATGGATCAAATAAAAGGAAATTTAAGGAAATGTATTTCAATTTATTGTCCCTATAGTCCACATTGTTGGGGATCTACTATGTACCAGATACTGTGTTAAGCATTTTATGTGAATCACCTTGTTTAATTTTTTTTTTTTACAGTCTTGAGGTCTTTTATTTTCTTTTTATTTATCATGCCATGAAATCATAGGGAATGTGTTCCAGCAGTTCGGGCTCTTTTTTCCATTGGTTCTCATGAAATGTGCTTCTTTGGGTGGAGCAGGCTGACGCTTCAGCTGAATCCAAGTACCTTTCTCTTTGGCTTCCTTCTTTTTCTGATCATTTTCCTTTACACGCTTCAGGAAGCTATCTCGGCTCTTTGAATGTTTAATATGCTCAATGCAGACATTAATTCTCTTGGCAAGAATCTTGCCTTAACTTGTTTGTTTACAACAATACCAACAGCATGCTGAGTAACATTGTAGACTCTTCCAGTTTTGCCATGGTAACATTTGTGGGGCATTCCCTTTTGAACAGTGCCCATTCCCTTGATGTCCACAATATCACCTTTCTTGTAGATTTGCATGTATGTGGCCAAAGGAACAACTCCATGTTTTCTAAAAGGCCTAGAAAACATGTACCGGGTACCTCTCCTCTTTCCCTTTGTGTTGGTCATTTTGGCAAATTACTGGAAGGTGGCGATTCCGCCACCTTGTTTAATTTTTTCAACTATCTCATGAAGTAGATTTTACAATTCTCTTCTAACAGGTAAGGAAATTGAGATTTAGTTAAGACCAAAGCCAGGATTTGTACATGGGCAATATGATTCCAGAGTGGAGATCATCTTCCCAGTACACTGGGCCACCTTCTAGGGGGGGGAAAAAAAAAGCATGACAATTAGAATCTGAAATACAGGTAGGTGCTCAGTGAGGGTTTCTCCTTGGCAATTTATTTAAAGATAAATGTCAAGTTGTCGGAGAAGTAACTCTGTCTTTCCAACACTGTTTTTCCAAGTCAGGGTTTTCCCCTCAGAAGTTCTTCACTAAAAAGGCATAAACATGACCTTTCTCTTCTAAAGGAGGATTTGGAGAATATGCCTCAGGGACAGGGCAACTGGGTATCAGTCGGGGCTTCTGCTGCAAGCAACAGAAGTGAATTGACAAAACTAACAAGAGGATGAGGGAATTTAATGGAAAAATCTGGAAATGCTGAAAGAGGAGGACCGGAGGCTCTAAGGATGACCTCCTCAGGCCGCCTCCGATGGAAGGAATTAATAACCGCCATCTTTGTCTTGCAAACCCCACTGAAGAGTCAGATTCCCAAGAGAGAACAGCAGATTGGCTAGGCTTAGGTCATGTGACCATCCTTCCACCGAAGATGACAAGGTAGTCTCACCAAAACTGCACACAGGAGAGTGGAATCCCCAAAAGAGAATCTGGTTACCAAAGAAGAGAGGAATGGATACTGGGCAGACCAAAAGAGTAGGTGCCCATTACATACTGGGGGAAGCAAGAATTTCCTGAGAAGCAGATGTGCCCAGGTATACGGAGGAGAGTCATCTCGAGTCTTGCAGTACTACACAAGGAATTGAAAAAGTGACTCTCGGGACGCCTGGGTGACTCAGTTGGTTAAGCCGCTGCCTTTGGCTCAGGTCATGACCCCAGAGTCCTGGGATCAAGTCCCGCATTGGGCTCCTTGCTCAGTGGGGAGCTTGCTTCTCTCTCTGCCTCTGCCTGCCGCTCTGCCTCCTTGTGTTCTCTCGCACTCTCTCTCTCTCTCTGACAAATAAATAAATAAATAAATAAAATCTTTAAGAAAAAAAAAAGAAAAAGAAAAAGTGACTCTCCCCACTGTTCCTCCAGCAGCTCTAGATTTAGTTATAATCATATGTTACAGTATCATTAGGCCAGGAGCATGTGAAATCAACTAGGAACATTTCATTTTAAACTTTGCTGATTTTTCACATTTGCTTTGCATTCTTAGTAATGATTTCTTGCTCTATTTTTATGCCTTCTCAGATAAAGTGCTATCATACATGATGTTAGCCCCATTAGACATGAAGTAAGCATTATTTATGATTATAATCAGTGTTATGAAGCATTAAAATAGACCAGAAAATGATTTCAACAGGCCTTTTCAAAGCCTTGAAAGTTGGGGCTCAATTTGTCAGACTTTTGCTTTCTTCATACCATGGGGGTGGTAAGGAGTATTGGAGCAAAGCTGGTTAATGGTTCAGGAGTCTTTTGCTCAGAGTATTACATGAAAATGCTTGGATATTTCCCAGATGACACCGCAGAAGGATGGGACCCTGCTGGAAATCCAGCTGCTTTGACAAGTTGAGTAGGAGTGAGGCTTTCCATATCCGGGTTTTAACCTTGGAGGGGGGTTTGTCGGGTTGCCCATGGTAGAATGGAATTCACGGATAACTCAGGGTACAGACCAGGTGGCAGACAACTCAGAAACACAGCTAGACTAGGGTAGTACCATAGCAGCACGTGAAACACGTTAATGCTTATGTAAAGCCACTGTTAGGGGAGAAGTGGCTTTTCTTTTCTTCCCCTTCTCCTTGTCTTGTCTTTGTCCTTCTTCCTCTTCTTCAAACTGGCTAAACCTTCCTTCTATATTGACTTATATAGCACAAAGATACTTAGGGGAAGTTGCACTGGAAGAGAAGTAGGTGGGACGCCTGGGTGACTCCGTTGGTTAAGTGTCTACCTTTGGCTCAAGTCATGATCTCTGAGTCCTGGGACTGAGGCCCGTGTCAGGCTCCCTTCTCAGTGGGGAGTCTGCTTCTCCCTCTGCCCCTCATTCCACTCATGTTCTCTCTCTCCCTCTCTCTCTCCCTCTCTCTCTCAGATAAATAAGATCTTAACCAAAAAAAGAAGAAGAAGAAGAAGAAGAAGAAGAAAAAGAAAGAAAGAAAGAAAGAAAGAAAGAAAGAAAGAAAGAAAGAAAGAAAGAAAGAAAGAAAGAAAGAAAGAAAGAAAAAAAGAAAGAAAGAAAGAAATGGGAGTGGGAACACAGGAGAAAAGTAAAATACAAAGGGAAAAAAATGAAGCTAATTTTAGGTTTAGATTTATATTTTAGATAATGAAGTCACTATAAGGTTTGCATTAAAGAGATAAAATTCAATTAAATAAAAGCTTTACGCTCAAATAATGAGAATGATTAACTTCCTTTATGCCTCATATTTTTCAATTCAATAATCATCTTAAGTTATACTTAGTTATAGAATTCATTTAGCACTTTTTTAAAAGTCTGGAAATAAGACTTTCCTTTGCCCTTAGGCAGAATGCCCTGGACATTATGAAGATGGATACCTTGGATGCCACTACCATGATGCATATGCTTCTTGCTGATGGAGGGGCCAGGGCAAGATGGTAAGGAATAGTAGGAGTACAGTTGGGGACACATCCGTGTTTTGAGTGTTCCTACTTCTCACCCTTGACATTTGCCGGATGCTAAAAACTGGAGGGCATGTCTCCACCTTTCACAGGTATTTTTCTTTTTTTTTTTTTTTTTTTTTTTTTTTTATTTATTTATTTGACAGAGAGAGATCACAAGTAGGCAGAGAGAGAGAGAGGAGGAAGCAGGCTCCCTGCTGAGCAAAGAGCCCGATGTGGGACTCGATCCCAGGACCCTGAGATCATGACCTGAGCCGAAGGCAGCGGCTTAACCCACTGAGCCACCCAGGCGCCCCCACAGGTATTTTTCTTGACCAACTCACCCAATAGGTCTCCCTGTAGGATCTTACGGTCTCCTTGGGCCAAAATACTTGGCACAAAGAAATTTTCCTTTGTCCTTGACCTGAAGCTAGAAATCATAGCTAACCATGTTTAACATCTATGAGCTAAGAAGTAAATGTTATTGTGATTGCTCTTTACAATTAGAAAACAGGCTAAAACAAATAACTTTAATCAAGTCACATAGTTGCAAACTGATAATCAGAACTTGAACTCAGGCAGTCTGGCTCTAGAACATTTCCTTAACTGCCATGTTCTACTTCCTCTAGCTAACTAAATACTCCTTAATTCGGGGGCATCTTAGTGGTTCAATCGGTTAAGCACCTGCTTAACTGACTCTATGGTATATATCTCAATAAGGTTTTTTTTTTTTTAAAAACAAAACCTAGAAAAAAGAATACCTGTATTACACACACACACACAGACACACACACACACACAGACACACACACACACACAAAACCCACTACAAATCAAAGATCTGAGATCAAACTGCAAAAAAGAAATAGAATATTGTTTTCAAGCTTGAGATAAATTATATTTGTATATATATATATATATTAAAAATAAAAAAGGGAGGGGGGCGTCTGGGTGACCCAGTCTGTTAAGCATCTGACTCTCGGTTTTGGCTCAGGTCCTGATCTTGGGGTCGTAAGATGGAGCCTTGCGTCAGGCTCCATACTCAGCTGTGCATCTGCTCCAGCTTCTCTCGTTCCCTCCCTCCCCCTCTCTAAAATAAATAAATAAACCTTTTTAAAAAATCTTAAAAAATAAAAAAGGGAAGGTGGAAAGGGTGAAAAACAATAAAATTAAAGTTAAAGAGGAAACAAAGACCTAAACTAATGGCACTCTCTCTTCTCAGCAAACCATAACTAAATATGGCTCTCAGAGACCTGACAGCGGCTTTGCTTTGAGGGTCAGTGGCAGTGAGGGTGGAAGGGGCAAGGAGATGTCAGGGGCAATGGCACATCCGGCTACTGTGCAATCAGAAACTCCTCTGAGGGCTTGGTGCAAGAGGTTCCCATCTTGAGACAGAAAAGGTAACTCTGTGGCTGCTGGGGGCCCATGGCCTACTATTGACCTTATGAAATCCAAAGAAGCCCGGGCCTGGCAGGAAGGGCTATTATAGACACCATCTATTGGAACTGTGAAGATTCAAGTCTAGTCATAAACCTACATTTCCATAGGTCCCAGACAAAAATAAACACAGACTCTTATTTCTAATCCCTCCCCTCCTTTCTGCCTTTCACAGAGGGCTGATCAGCTTGCATTTCTATGAAAGCATGGATGAGTTCAGCCTTCTCAAAAGTATCTCTTCACAGTTTCATCCCTGATGAACGGCACAGGTTTTTCCCATTTAAAAGATGCACGATCCAGCTGTCCCTTTCACCTCGGCAACTTCTTCCTAACCTCTGTGGGACGAAGGAGAGAAGAGCAATGTTTAATGATACTGACCGGAGAACGTCCCTCCCACGTGAGAAGAGGATCTTTTGTGCGTACACCCCAGATAATAGTTTGTTTTAACTAGTAGTGATCTGTCATTCTAATTCTTTGCTTATAGTTTCTAAGGCTGGTAAGCATTTAATCTTTTAGGTCTTGAAAAAAAAAATTAACCACTTTGGCTAACATCAAGTGTCATACATTGAAGCCTGATAAGTTGAAAGTTAAATGTTTTTAAGACCCTAAAGTAGGGCACCTGGGTGGCTCAGTGGGTTAAAGCCTCTGCCTCCAGCTCAGGTCATGATCTAAGGATCCTGGGATCAAGTCCCGCATCGGGCTCTCTGCTCAGCGGGGAGCCTGCTTCCTCCTCTCTCTGCCTGCCTCTCTGCCTACTTGTGATCTGTCAAATAAATAAATAAAAATCTTTAAAAAAAAAAAAGACCCCTAAAGTAGGGGCACCTGGGTGGCTCAGTGGGTTGAGCCTCTGCCTTCAGCTGGGGTCATGGTCCCAGGGTCCTAGGATCGAGCCCCGCATAGGGCTCTCTGCTCAGTGGGGAGCCTGCTTCCCACCCACCCCGCCTGCCTCTCTGCCTACTTGTGATCTCTGTCTGCCAAACGAATGAATAAAATCTTAAAAAAAAAAAAAGACCCCTAAAGTAACAATCATTAAGTGGTTAATTTCAAAACACACATGATCCATTGGCTCCCAGAGGAAGAAGTGCCCATCACAGAACCACGCCACTGGCACCAGGCCAGGGTTTTCTTCCTGGGCCTTTTGAACATCTAGATTCCTAGGCAGCTGGTTATCTCTCTGAGCCTCCCCGTTTCTGCCTTTTAGAGTTGCTGGAGGCCCATCCTATCTATAAAGGGGACAGAGGGAGATGTTCTCCCTCTGTACTGAAATGCAGAAGAACCAGCTCTAAATGAAAGTCCAGATGCCCTCCTACAGCCACTGCAGGAAAGGCTGTCTAGAAACACCCCAAGGAAGTCTTGCTCAAGGGTCCAGATCAACGCTGTCTGCCTCCCTACTCACAGGCTGGCTAATTTCCAAAAAGTACCAATGCCTGGCCCGGTCCTAGAGGGAATCACTTTAATTTATATCCAAAAAAAAAAGCTTGTTATATAATCCAAAATAATCAAATGACATGTACACTTGAGTCCGTGAATAGCTCTTGTGCAGGAAACAAGGAAGGCAGGCCTCTGGCTGGCTGAGACCCGGCTGGGGTCTGGCTGAAATCTGAATTCAAATTTAAAGGGCAGATCGAGTTTTTTCCTTTGTCAAAGGATAGGGAAAGTGGGGTCAGTATTTACGAGGCTGTGGATCTCAAGCTTCAACCACAGAGAGGAACAGTTCAAACAAGAAATAAAAGTTCTTCTTAGACCAAAGCAAACTTATCAAAATGCAGATAAGTTTAAATGCAAAAAGGAAAGTGCTAAACAGAAGCATACGTATGTCAACCTCTGATACCAAAAAATAAAAGCAAATGAAAGCTTGGATCAGAAATATATGCTCCTACCTGCTGGGGTGTGCTTAAGGAAATGCTAGAAGGATAAACCAGTAACTGGAAAACAATGGTTATTTGCTTTGGGGGTGGAGAACTGAGAGCACCATGGACTGGACAGGCGTGGGAGCCTTGTATGTGTTTTTGGTTTTGCTTTTGGTTTCCTGTTTTGTTTTGTTTCTTAACCATATGCTCTGGGTGCTTAGGAAGTAACAGGGACAAAACTGCTCCCTCAAGGAGGTTATATTCCAGTGAGAGAAAACAGATATAAACACATCAAGTAAGTGTGTTGTATGGTACATCCCACGGTCATGAAAATTTTAAAAATAGGGCTAAGGGTGGCAAGGTAGTTAGTAGACAGTTTGCACTATTATGTAAGATGGTCAGAATAAGCTCGATGGGCAGCAAGCATCTGCACTGAGATATGACGATAGTAAGGGGCTAGAAAGATGGATCTTTGGGGAAGTGTGTGTGGGGCAGAGGGAACACGTACAGCAGTGTTCTCAAGGAGGGCCACTGTGCCCCAGGGGACATTTGTCAATGTCTGGAGACCTGTTTCATTGTCGTGCGGTGGGTTGGGGTACGCTGCTGGCATCCAGTGGGGAGCTAAATGTATTGGCATCCAGGCATCCAGGGATGCTAGCATCCCTGGGATGCTGCTAAATGTATTAGGACAAACAGGACAGTGTCCACCAAAAAGAATTATCCAGCCCAACATGTCAGTAAGTGCCACAGTTAGGAGACCTTGAACTAGAACAAAGGCCCTGAGAAGGGAGAATGCCAGGTTCACAGGCCAACCTGGCTGTCAGACAAGAAGTTGTCTTTCTTCTATCTGAAGCCTGGTCAGGAGCTACAGCTGAATCCACACTCACACAGCTTTCCACAGCAAACACTCATTCCGCCTCCCGGTGGCGCCCCCCAAACCCCTTAGAATGAAGAACTATGTTTTCCTAACAGCCCAATGTTCATGAGGCCACTTCTTTGCAACAGGGCCCTCACTTCATATAATCGTGCAGAGCTGTGTTTGTTCTTCCTTCTCTCCCCTCCCCCGCCCCACGCGCAGCCCCACTGCTAAACACAGCTTCGAGAAGACCAAAGGACGCGCAACTTCTTGTGTTCTATTCTGTTCTTCACTGTGGATGGAGAAAAATTCAAAAGGAGAATATTGCCTTGTAAGACCAGAATGATGCTTTCGGCTAGCGAGGTTAAAGAGAAATGAGGAAGATGGAAGTAAATAAAAAATAATGAAGAGAGAGAGGATTTTCTTGTCTTCCCAACAAGGAGGAAACCCTGGGGTGTTCCACAGGGAATGCAGTGAGGAAGGGAGCCCTCTGTGGCCACTGACTCAGCCAATGAACAGTCTCCAGACGCACAGTCAATCCCGGCATTGCGCATCCTCTGGCTTCCCGGTTACTGTTTTCTCTTTGGAAGCTGCCCAGGAATTGCTCCATAAGTATTTGTGGAACTGAACCATTGCAAAACAGAACTGGCTGACATGAGGACTTTTCTCAGCATCTCTAGAGCCAAAGGATATACCAGTAGGCAGAAAAACACCAGGTATATTTAGGAAGGGGACTGGGTCAGGTTAAGTAGACCATCAGGCAGTTTGGAGGAGCGATGAATAAGAAGATTCAAAGCCAGTGTGATCTTAAAATATTTAGTGACTCATATGGTTATAAATCGATATATTTCCAACATTTAAAATATATCCTCTTTTTTTTTTTTTAAAGTCTTTTTTTTTTTTTTTTAAGATTTTATTTATTTGTCAGAGAGAGAGAGGGAGAGAGCGAGCACAGGCAGACAGAATGGCAGCAGAGGCAGAGGGAGAAGCAGGCTCCCTGCTGAGCAAGGAGCCCGATGTGGGACTCGATCCCAGGACACTGGGATCATGACCTGAGCCGAAGGCAGCTGCTTAACCAACTGAGCCACCCAGGCGTCCCTAAAATATATCCTCTTGGGGCGCCTGGGTAGCTCAGTCACTAGGCATCTGCCTTCGGCTCAGGTCATGATCCCAGCGTCCCGGGATGGAGCCTCGCATTGGGCTCCCTACTCAGTGGGAAGCCTGCTTCTCCTCTCCCACTCCCTCTGCTTGTGTTCCCTCTCTCTCTCTTTCTCTCTATCAAATAAATAAACAAAATCTTAAAAAATATATATATATGCACATATATATATATATATCCTCTTAAAATCACTGAGTAAACTAAATGATGTGTGTGTGTGTGTGTGTGTCCATAAGCATTATGGCAGTTGCTAGAAAACAGGTTTTGGTGTCACCTCAGCCTGGGTTTGAATTCTGGCTCCACTAATTTTTATTACCTTTGAGAACCCAGGCCAGTTATTAAAATACCCTGGGTCCCCATTTCTAGAGCTATAAAATGAGGGTGATGATAATATCAACCTCACAGAAATGCTAGAACTAAAAATACTGGAGGGTATTACACTAAGTGAAAGAAGTCAGTCAGAGAAAGACAATTATTGTATGGTTGTACTCATATGTGGAATACAAGAAATAGCGCGAAGGAGGGGAAAACTGAATGGGAAGTCATCAGAATGGGAGACCAACCTTGAGAGACTCTTGTTGTAGAAAGGGATGGTGGGTGGATGGTGGGCATTATAAAGAGGGCGGTGGTGTGATGAGAACTGGGTGTAACACACAACTAATGAATCATTGAACACTACATCAGAAACTAAGGATGTACTGTATGTGGGCTAATTGAATTTAAATTGAGAAAAATAAATAAATAAAATGTATGTAAAATGTAAGGTTTGGCAATAGTAAGAACTTAATAATGTCAGATATTATTAACATGTAATATAAAAATAATTCTTTTGCATTCTTTGAATGTCACCAAGACAATAAATTTCTTGGTTACTTCCTATGTCATTGTCATAATATTTGCTTTAACAACAATTACCTAGATAAGGGCTTTCTATCCGAATTATCTGGGTAGCTGTTTGGCTTTGGCTAGAAAGAAAGGCCTGGCTGAAAGGGAGGTCAGGCGGCACCTCGCTGTGGGGCCTCCCAAGGGAGGAGTGTTAAAAGTGAGTCTCCAGATCAGACGTAATGCTAAATAATGGAAATATTCTATTTTCATACAAAGAAATAAACAAATGGAAATATTTTTAATTAGCTATTTTTAAGATAAAGGAAATATGAATAATAATCAAAACAATCTCCAAGATCTTTTGTTGAAAAGATCAAAGTACAGAACTGCACAGATAAGATCATTACATGTATGTTTACAATATATGTGTACATGTATATGTACGCACACACCAAGCATATACATTTGTAAATGCACGGACTGTCTCTGGAAGGATATATAAGAAACGGTTTCCTTCCTCTCTGGGAAGAAGAGATGGAGTCAGAAATGGGGAAGGAACTTACTTTTCATTGTATGTTTTTCTGCTCTGAATTTTTAAAAATCATGTACCATATTTAATAAAAAATAACTTTAAAAATCATAAGCCAAAAATGGCTATAAATTGCATGGAGGAAAAACAACACAGTGCATTATAGTTGAAACACAAAATTTTAAAAGTCCGAGAATACCAGGTGTTGGCACAGATCAGGGGAAATACAAATTGCTACTCTTTTCTATTGGCACACCCATTTGGAGAAGCAATATCTGGTAAAGGTTGGTAAGGTACAGACTTTACAAACTAGCAATTCTAATCTTAGACATTTATCTAAAGACATTCTCAGCTGTGTATCCAAGGAGATGTGAATGAATGTTCATAGCAATTTGTTTATCAATAAGAGAGATGAGAAAATAACCTGTGGTATAATCATATATTGGAATACTGTATAGCAGTTGAATGAATGAACTAGCTTTACATATATTGAGGTGAATAAAAAAACATGTATATCTTTAACAATTATAAAGCAACCAACAGAGTATGATATTATTTATGTATCATAAAACACATGAACGCTCAAAGTAATTCTACATAATAGAGAGACTCCATGGAACACACACACACACACAGACACGCGTACGCGCGCTTACAGATAAAGCACAGAAACATTCAAGGGAAAAATACATCCCAGGGCTCCTGGGTGGCTCAGTCATTAAGCTTCTGCCTTCAGCTCAGGTCGCTATCCCGAGGGTCTGGGGATCGAGCCCTGCATCCGGTTCCCTGCTCAACGGGAAGACTGCTTCTCCCTCTCCTACTCTACCTGCTTGTGCTCCCTCTCTCAGTGTCTCTCTCTCTGTAACATAAATAAATAAAATCTTTAAAAAGAAAAGAAAAATACATCCCAGTGCCTCTATGACATTAACTACCTAAACTGAGGAGGGCAGGGAGGGCATAAATTGTAGGTAGTTGGGGGTGGGGGTTAACTGTGTCTCTAGTCCATAATCCATTCTCAACCGGGATCTGTGAGGTTGGGCAGAAAGAAGGTTAATACATTTGAACCCGGTTTGGGGTGAACACCGGGCTGATTTGCCCAGCAGTAGAAAGTCACCTGTGGATGAGGTAGTGTACCGTGCGGGTCCAGCTCTAGGCATAAGATCCTGGCTTTGGCACTTAGGAAGGCACTGTGTCACTTAAAGGAAGTTTTTTAACCTCTGGATGCTTTAATTTCTCCACCTTCTAGATGAACTAGTAACAGTACCCAATTCACAGAATTGCTATGTAGATTCAAAAAGAAAATAAATATAAAATGCTTAATGGAAAGCCTAGCACATAATACGTGCTCAGTAAACATTAGCCATTGTTAGTCGGCCACAGGCCAAGCCATGAGTTCCTTCTTGCCCACCTCCTTCCTGAAGAAGAAAGCTACAGCAGTTTCCAGAAAGGCTCCCAGAAGGAGAGTGTGTTGGGAGATGACCCTCCCAGAGAAAAATCTCAGACCCCTCAGAGGCCTGATTTAGTGCCACACCTCCAAGGAAGCCTGTTTGAGAAAAGGACATTCCAGGCAGTGAAGTCAGCAAGTAAGAAGATAATACTTGCAGATAATGGGCCCAGGCTTTCAATGCATCTCTAACAAATCACCAGGTGAGAAATAAACCACTCCTAGGGAAACAAGAACAAGACAAATTCTGAGTCCCTTAAAGTATACAGCTTGTTTCTAAGGGAAACATTTTCACCTGTTTGAAAAATTCAGTTCTTAACTTATGTGATAATAGGAATCTAGGAACAGCCTATTGTAGTATTTTGTTTCATGAGGTTTCTGAAGCTCTAGAGGCTTTGAATATTTCAGAAAATTAAAAAAACAAAACAAAACAAAAAACCCCTCCATTCTCTAAAAGTATATCACAGCATCCCCTAACAAGGCAGCTTCTGAGGCCCGGATGTGGGTATCCTGCTGGTCACATTAGGGCAGTTAGAATCTACCAGGAGAATTCAGAAAGAAGTCGTCTGGAAAATAATAGCAGTAACAGTAACATCAATGGTTAATACTTAGCTACCATGCACTGCGTTAATTACCTTAGTGAATTATCTTCATTCAACCCTCCATTTCTGTGAGACACTGAGCCCAACTTGCCAAGGGTCTGAGAGCTAGTATGCAGTAGGGAGCAAGTGGGCCACAGCCCAGCTGTCAGCTGGGGCCCTGGTCACCTCACCTCTGTGGCTCTCAAGCCTTCCACCTATAAAACTAAGGGTGAACTAAATGATCTCAAAAGATCCCTCTAACACTGAGATTTCAGGCTTCTATGAAATCAGATAACCTCCTCTCTGCCACAAAACGACAACTTTCAAAGCCTTTCGAAATGCAGTTTGCCTAAAAAGAGCGGGACTCCTTCCCTAATATTACTAATAAATAAAAGTTTCAGTGTTTTGGTCGGAAAACCCAAGGGCACTGAAGAGCCTTATACAGCAGTGCTTGTGTTTAGGGATTGAGGGGCGGGAAGGGGTGGTCAGGGAGAGGTATGGGGGTGGAGCAGTGGGCAATGTGCAGAGGAGTGAGCTTCTGGTTTCTGGAAAATCATGAAAGTATCTCCCGCTTGAAGTCATCAGTTCCACTAAACCAGGACCCCTGAAAATCAACCTTGTGACCTTTCTGCTGGGAATACTAAATGAGCCCCTAAGGTCTTTAGAAATATGGGACTTACAAATAAGGCCAAATATTTCACCTCTGATTCTGATGAAAGGTTTATGAGCCCCAGAATAGTTCAAGCACGACATGTCTGGATTGAATATTTGGTGTGCACTTAACACCAACGGGTTTCAGAGGCTTCGTGTTTCACAACCAAACTTTGGCAGAGCCGTGTTAGTGACCTGATACCCATGGTAGGGGACATTTTCTCACTTCTCGGTGCCATAAATAGTGCAGGGTCCTGTCTGTGGCATAAGCCACAGACAGATTTAATTAGGCACATTAAGCTTCAGAGATTTGCCGGCATTGCTGTCCCTTGACTTTCTGACCATAGAAAATGAGGCTAAGGAGATGATGACACGCAGCAGACTGAAGTCCTAAAACCGTAATCATGGGGAGGAAGGTTCCAGAAAATGCCATCTTGAGATGCAGCTAGAGATGTGGCTGGTCAGGATCAGATTTCAGAGACCGGGCTCTCTCTCTTTACTCTGACATGCTAAACAAGGTCTAGGGTAGAACATGAAAATGGAGATGCACGAGGGCATGGCCAGAAATAAGATCCTCTGAATCTCTGAGAAGATTCAGTTCCACCTGGAGATAAAAGAGCATAACCAGCCCTGATTTATTCTCAAATCACTATTTCATTGGTTGAAATCTTTCCTTAGGAAACATACCCCAGGAATTAAAGGCAAGTGGCATGAAGGCAGTAAATACAACTGATCCCCGCAGGGTCCTGGGATCGAGCCCCACGTCAGGCTCCCAACTCAATGGAGTGCCTGCTGCTCCCTCTCCTTCTCTCTGCCACTCCTCCTGCTTGTTTTCTCTCTCTCTGACAAATAAATAAACTTCTAAAAATTATGCGGGGGAAAAAAAGAAAGAAACTGTGAGGAATACAAAGATCAATAAAATGATACAACCTCGGGGTTCAACTGAAGGTCCACAGGAAGCACTGAAGACATGGAGCAGAGGGAGGGAGAGATTCTGCGGCTCCCGGTGGGAGGCAGGGAGGTCCTAAAGAAGGCTTCAGTTTTGAGGCTTCCTCAAAGGCAAAGAGCTGTCCAAGTGGAGAGTTGGCAGGAGGCAAGAGTATAGATGTACAAGAAGGGAAGGTGAAAATGGGAGAGCTTTCCAGCACGCAGAACTGAAGCAAAGGCGTGCCGGTAACGCCAGGTCTCACCTTTCCGCGGGCAGGGAAGGAATGTGCTTAGAGAGGAAGCTTGAAAGAGTGGTTGAGACCCAAATCCAAAGGCCTTCGAAGGGGATGCTAGAAAGTTTCAACAACACTAAAAAGAAGCCCTTTCTGGACCCCTAAAACATGACTGTTAGAATTTCCTTCTGCCCTTTTCTTCTCCATTTTCTTTAAAGACGTTGGCTTCCTAAACTCACAAAATTTATCAGAGGCCAAACATTGCATATATTAGCTCACTTTAAGGAATACATGATATTTTCAGAAAGCAAAAGCAACGAGAATGGAAGAAAGGGACAGAGTTGATCTGGTTTCTCATTTGCGCCCTCAGCCTGGTTTCTGGAGGCATGGGCAAGAAGCAGAGTCCATTCTCCTGTGTAAACCCGTGTCCTGCAGAGACGCTAGCGGGCCTGTCCACCTCTCCAGGGTTGTCACGCCCCTCCCCACCCATCCCTAGTTCAAGTAAACAGCTCAAAGCCGAAGAGAGCTCTCCATGCAGGGAACCTGGAACCTGCCCAAGGACCCACTGCACCCCAAATCTAGCAGGAGGTTGTGGCCCGATGGGCCCCAGAGACCCCTGGTGAGAAGAGGATGGCCCTCCCTGGAAGGCACCCAATCAGCCTCAACTGACTCCAGTCTTTAAACCCAAGATGTTTGGACTGGGGTGGAGTTTCCAGAAGCACTCTACAGGTATCGGATTATACTGGAGTCAAACTGGATCTGCAGAAGCACTGGCTCCTCTTCAGAGCCCTTCTGCATCCAGAGTCCTTCATGATCCTGACCATGGCCCTGGCAGGGCAGACGTCAGCATTCTAATTTGGGGCCCTGATTACAGGAATCACCTGAAGTCACACAAGGAATTCAAATCCAGTGTATCCAATTCAGAAAGCATTGTCATTTTAATACTATTCTTAAGCAATGACTGGCAAATAATGTGCGGGTCCTAACTGAATCCAGCCAGGAGGACCTGATTTTGTAAATAAAGCTTTATCTGAACATGGCCAAGCCCGTTCTTTCACGTTGTGGCTGTGGCTCCTTTCACCTACAGCAACGGAGCTGAGGGCTCTGAACCAGGACCAAATGGTCCACAAAGTCTAAACTACTTACTACTGGCTAGCTCTTTACAGAGAAACTTTGCGAACACTGGTTCTGAAATATTATCGTTCTACCTTTAGAAATTGGAATCATTTGCTATAAACTCATTAGTAGGACTGACCATATACCGGTCACAGGACAGCTTCTCTTCAGGAAAAGTGCCTTTTACTAGCTCTGTGGCCTTGAAGATACTTAGCCGTTCTGAGATTCCTTCCCTCATCTGTAAAAGAAGTACAATAATAGTGCCTACTTCCCGTAGTCTGCTCTAGCTGCTATAACAAAATAGCACAAACTGGGTGACTTTCTTTAAAGATTTAATTTTATTTATTTGACAGAGGGAGAGCACACGTAGGCAGAGCAGTAGACAGAGGGGGAGGAGAAGCAGACTCCCTGCCAAGCAGAGAACCCAGATATAGGGCTCAATCCCAGGGCCCTGGCAGACACTTAACAGGCTGAGTCACCCAGGTGCCCCACAAACTGGGTGGCTTACAGTTTGTGGGGCGCCTGGGTGGCTTACACAGAAAATTATTTTCATGATTTGGGAGGCTGGAAGTCCAAAATCAAAGTGCCAGCTGACTCTGTGTCTGGGGAAGAGTCTCTTCCTGACTTGTAGAGAGAAAGAGAACTCTCCGACGCGAATTGGGCCCCATCCTATGACCTTGTTTAGTCTTAATGACCCTTTGTCCAAATACCATCCCATTGGGAAGTAGAGTTCCAACATATGAATTTGGGGGGGCACGATTTAGTCCATAGCTCTTCACCGGGTTTTTGCAAAGCTTAAATAAAGTAATACATGTTGAAAGATTAGCTTAGGGTCTGGCTTTTAACAAAAGCGCAATAACAGTAACAAGTATTGCTTTTTGACTTTTAAACAAAATATAGAGAAAAAATACAGTACTTGAAATCAGAAGACTTGTAGACTTGATTTGAGCAAGTCACTCGGTCACTCTGGCCTATGTTTTTTAATCAATTTGTTTCATATATTTAGTGTGTTGGCTTCTTTCCTATTGCCTGTTGCTCATGATTACAAGACAGTTGCAGCACCTCCAGCAATTTCATCTACACTCCACAAAAAAAGAAGGTAGAAGTAAAAGCAAGGCACACACTGGCTAGGTTTATCTTTTTACCAAAAAAAGCTAAATCTTTCCAAGAAACTATTTTCAGCTGACTTCCATTTACATCTCATTGGCCATAACAGTGCCACAGGTACCTCTATCTGGAAAATAACTAGGGCAAAGGGGTTTGTGTTCATGTCTGCCATATAAAGTAGAAAGGTTTCCTAGAGTGAAATCAATATTCATATGTTATTGCGATTGTACTAGAGATGACAAGGCAGCCTTATTGTGGGGTCACCTAGCATTGTCACCTTTATCATATGTGGTCATTGGCAACCTCCCTTGAGAGCATCTTGATCCACAAATCGTACCAAGAACTAACGGGGGCACCTGGGTGGCTCAGTGGGTTAAAGCTTCTGCCTTTGGCTCAGGTCATGATCCCAGGGACCTGGGATCGAGCCCCGCATCGGGCTCTCTGCTCAGTAGGGAGCCTGCTTCCTCTTCTCTCTCCCTGCCTGCCTCTCTGCCTACTTGTGATTTGTCTGTCAAATAAATAAATAAAAATCTTAAAAAAAAAAGAAGAAGAAGAAGAAGAACTGACAGGAAAGAGAGAAAAGGAGACCTTTACTCTTAGACAAATCTGAAAAGAAAAAAAAAAAGCCACAGCACATGCCATACAGAGAAGCTAGCTTCCTCTGCCAAGGTAGCATGGATGGCTCCATTCTGTTCACCTTCCCCCTCATGTGACACCACTTTCAGAGACCATTTGAGCAGTCCCAAAAGAGGCACGACTCACTCTTAGGTTCATTCACATCAGTCCCTGGCCAAGCCACAATAAGAAACCTCAAGCCCTGATGGTGACTTGACCTCCCCAAATGCTAAAAGGCTTTTTAATGATGCAGGTCACCTGGGTGGGGGCACCTGGGTGGCTCAGTCAGTTAAGCCTCTGCTTTCATCTCAGGTCATGCTCGCAGGGTCCTGGGATCGAGTCCCGCATCACCCAGCAGGGAGTCTGCTTCTCCTTCTCCCTGGCCCCTCCCCCTACTAGTGCTCTCTTTCTCTCGCAAATAAATAAATAAATTCTTTTTCAAAAAGATAAAATTTTATATAAAAAATAATAATAACGATAATGATGCAGGCAGGTCCTAGACATCAGCCAGAACATCTCATTCTCCACAGAGAAGAGATCAAGGTCACAGAGGACAGAGTCAGCATCATTTAAAGCACAGAATCTAGGTAATGTGGGGAATCTCCATGTCATGGGAGACAAAATGTCTAAACAACGCTGCAGATATTCCAAAAATCTCCTGTTCCTAAAGGCTCGAGTGGAGGTGGCCAACCTGATGTTTTTCCCGAACCCTGTCATGGAGGATCGGAGGGCTCCTCATTCATCTACTAGCCTAAGCAAACAAATCACCCGCCAAGCCTTGTTTATTCCAGGAGGTTTCATGCAAATATTTTAAAATTCAGATTTTGTCAAGCTGGTTTTAACCAGGAAAGCCTAGTTGGAAGAATATGCTAATAAGTCATTAAAGTGCGCTCATATCATGCCATATGGTACACTTGAAACATAAAACACTGGCCTCTATTCTTTGGGCAGTGCTGTTTGATAAAAGAGAGCCCTGGGGAAAAGAGTGTTGCTCTGTCCACCCTCCTTTATATGCTAACTCTTATTATAGGGGCTTGTTTGTTTTGATGAGGCTTGGCAGATATGTGTAAATGACACTCCATTTGAGAAAGCTATTGCAGATAATGTGTTAATGTAACATCCAAGCTGGCAGAAATATGCTTGCATAAACTCAGTTTTCAGGATGGCTTTTGTTTTGCTAATGATGAGTACAGTTTTGGATAATTATATTCTAAGCTTCCTATCTCTGATGTCTGATCTTCAAAATAATTACTAAAAAAAGAAGGTATACTTGGGATTGGTGCCTACGACAGACGAACAGATTAGACACCGAAACTGTGTGTTTAGTGGATGTCTTTGATATGCAAGTCAGGCCTAGGGAGACACACATTCAGAGACTGAACTTGGCAGTGTGGGTCCTTATTTTTTTTTTTATTTTTTTTAAGATTTTATTTATTTATTTGACAGACGGAGATCACAAGTAGGCAGAGAAGCAGGCAGAGACAGAGGAGGAAGCAGGCTCCCCACTGAGCAGAGAGCCCAATGCGGGGCTCGATCCCAGGTCCCTGGGATCATGACCTGAGCCGAAGGCAGAAGCTTTAACCCACTGAGCCACCCAGGTGCCCAGCAGTGTGGGTCTTTAATTGCATTGTGGCCTGCGTACCACATTTGAGGCAACGGCAGATGAATGCAGAGACCCAATATTTGGTTTCTGGCTGCAGCGTTCCCTCCAAAGCCATCCCACAGCCTGTCAGTGCAGAGAGGGGATACAGACTTGGGGTCACCAGAAAGACTGTCAAAATGAAGAGTGTTTCATTTCAGCTCTGGGTTATTGAGGAAAATATTCTTTTGGAACTTCATGGCAAGCCTTCTGCTTTTTACTTTTGCTTGAAGCTCAACCAAACTCGACTTCGTGTCCTGGACACTCAGGTACTTGATGAATAGACAAGTATGTTTGTCACTAAGTCTCCGTTTGACATTGTATGGGAAAATTGGATTTTAGTTATCTGGAAGACAGATCTTATCTCCTATAGTCTATAGAAGCAGAAGATGAAAAAGGAACAAGAGAGCCACTCCCCAGCCCATAAGAGAAATGAACTCCGCCCATAAGAGAAATAAGTGTCCTGAAAAGGTCTACACGCTGCCTTGCTTCCAACAAACCACAGTCTGTTGGGCCCAAAATTTAGACAGTGGCTAGAGGCAGGCCATACTAACAGCAGAATCTAAGACAGTGTTTCTGGGTTCCTGGAATGAAACAGCATGCCAATTATTTGTCCTCACGAATTTTATAAGCCTACTGCTGATCAATTAAGAAGGAGTACGATTTTTGAATTTCTACCTACGTGATTACAATTTCTAAGCAATGCCAACTTACTATATACAGGTATTGTTTAGAAACTGTATGATAATTATATAATAATACAATAGTATTTTATATAACAATAGTTATACTTATTTTATATTATTATAATATATGAATTTGTATTCTATATTTTACATTCTTATAAACAATCATAGTAGTACTATTGTAACTATATAGTTATGCCTCTATAGTAACTATTCCACTTCCCCAAATAAATCGTTAAGTGAAAAAGGAATTTGTGAAAGAGTGTCTGATATGATATCACTTTATTATAATTATTTTTAATCATATCTATATTATCGGTGTGTTGTTCTTTTTTTATTACAGATAGGATACATGCCAAGTAAATTTAAACATAGAGCGAGTTAGTACTAAATATAAGCTCTGGAAAATCCCTTCTCTCCACCTCTACCAGGGCTCTGTCATATGGGATTTCTATGTTACACACTTCTGAGATGGAGGGGTTGTGTGTGTGTGTCTTAATGAACACGCGATACTGTCATCTGAAAAAAGGAGTATGCCACTTGTTTTTTTTTTACATTTTTTATTGCTACCTTTTTAAATTCCAGTTAGTTAACATACAGTGAAACATACTAGTTTCAGACATACCTTATAGTGATTCAACAAAGAAGTATGCAATTTTAAAAGGAAACATTTTTCATCTCCAACACTTTTTGGAAAAAGCCGCAGAACAAAGAAATGACAATATTTTTTAAAGCACCAAAATTATTTGTAAACAATCTGGGTCATTCGGATCCCTCATTAACCCGAAGAGTTCAGCAGGGCATTCAAAAATCACAGAAATCTGAAGGTTTCTGCATAACCAGGTGCGTGCGACTCCTTAGAACATAACTGCAGGAACCAAAACGTTCCAGGATCCTGTGGCTTGCACCTTGCTCCCCAGGGAGACCAGCGTCCCTGCAGTCACACTCTGCATCACTGCGCTCCTGGATCATTACGGCAGCCGCCTGCTGTCTTCCTGCCCAGTGAAGTGTCTACACAGAAGTGCTGAAATGAATTAGTCTCCCTGTTCCCAGCCTCCAGCCTTGTTGATTCTTCCCATTCTTTGCTGCCAGATTCAGCTTAGCAGTGGGGAGCGGGGGATGGCCAGAGCCCAGTTTGGGAACCAGAAAGACCTCCGTAAAAACCCTGGGGCTTCTTGACTTACTGGCTGTAGACTTGCTTAAGTTAGAAAATACACCCGCCACCTGTCAGTATCCTTGCCCCAAAAATGGACTTTGAAATTGGATGGAGCAGGCTGTCAGCACCAGTTCATTGGACATCAAGGGACAGAGGAACATGTTACATGGAACAAGGGGATATAACGGCTAAATTCGAAATGTGGAAAACTCAAGGGATGAAACCTGGTTTCTTCAACAAATAAATTCCAAGGAAAAAACGGGAGGGCTGGGGATTTTTTTTTGATGAAAATGGACTTAAGAGACATAGCAACAAATTTCAATGTTTAGATTTTACTTGGTTTCTGATTAAAATGAAAGAAATTATTTTTCATTTATGACACAATCAAGAAAATGTGAATAATGACTATTTGATGATAGTAAGGAATTGTTATTAATTTAGGTATGATGATAGTATCACATGATTTTTTTTGAAGAGTTCTTATATTTGAAAGACAGACACTGAAATATTTATGAAGTAATATGACAACTGGGGCTTCCTGCAAGATAATTAGTGGCAGGTAGAAAGTGAGGGGTATAGATGAACCAAGATTGGCCATAACTGATAATTGCTGGAGCTGAGTGATAAATACATAGAGGGTTCATTATACTATTTTTTTTCTTTTGGAATTTTCTAAATATAATTTTTTTTAAACTGCAATTTCTCACATTCTAGATTCTATTGTTGGCATCCGTCTGTATAAACCAACATGCTCCTCTGTTCTCTCCACGTCCTATAAACTATTAGAAATGTTTAGAGACATGATCATAAAGAAATTCTATTTTTGGTAAGAATATGTCACAGGTCGGGGCACCTTGGTGGCTCAGTCAGTTAAGTGTCTGCCTTCGGCTCAGGTCATGATCCCAGAGTCCCAGGATCGAGCCAGCATTGGGCTCTCTGCTCAGCGGGAAGCCTGCTTCTCCCTCTCCTGCTCCCCTGCTTGTGTTCCCTATCTTGCTGTGTCTCTCTCTGTCAAATAATAAATAAAATCTTAAAAAAAAAAAAAAGAATATTTCACAGGTGATGTTTGTACTCCTATCAAGAGGCATTTCATGTCCATAATAAAAATATTTTTCTTTTCTTTTTTTTTTTAAAGATTTTATTTATTTATTTGATAGACAGAGATCACAAGCAGGCAGAGAGGCAGGCAGAGACAGAGAGGAGGAAGCAGGCTCCCCACCAAGCAGAGAACCCAATGCGGGGCTTGATTCCAGGACCCTGAGATCATGACCTGAGCCGATGGCAGAGGCTTTAATCCACTGAGCCACCCAGGCGCCCCTAAAAATATTTTTCAATTGGTTTTCCCAACTGAAAAAGAGGGATGCTTCCTAGAGAGGTTATTTGAAGTTAAACCGTCTACATAAGAACCAACACAGAAGCTGGCACATCATGGGGGCTTCACAAATGTCACATTTTTTCCTTCAACCTCTCACTAACCTCTCTATAGTTCCCATTAGCTACTGGATCAAATTTTCAGTGCTCTTAAAATGCTAGGTCTTCCAGGATCTCTTCCTAGTCTATCTTTCTAGTTTTATCCCCTTCCTTTACTTTAAACATATGCACACACACACACACACACACACACACACACGACATTCCCTAACTCCCAGCCTTTGCTTACACCAATGCTCACACTGGAAACGTCTTCCTTGCCTCCTCTTGGCCATCCTCCAAGACTCAGTTCAAGTCCTACCTCCTGCAGGGGAATATTGTGATCATAAACAGCCTCTAATGCCTCCCTTAACACTGCTCTGAATTGCTAGTCAAGGCTTACTTATTAAACTTCTCCTGATAAACGTTCCTTCCTCAATGACCCCAGGGCATGGGAAGGACACCCACCTTCCCTGCTTCTTTCACAGCACAAGGCCCAGCACCACAGTGGCGCAGATGGTCTGGGAGTGAAGAGAACGAAGGAATGAACCATGGGCCAAGGGGATGGCTCAGTCCGTTAAGCATCTGTCTCCAGCTCAGGTCATGATCCCGGGGTCCTGGGATCGTGCCTGGAGTTAGGCTCCCAGCTAAGAGGGGAGTCAGCTTCACCCTCTGCCCCTGCTCGTGTGCTTTTTCTTGCTCACTCTCTCAAATAAATAAAAAAATTTTTTTAAAGAGAAGAAAGAATGAACCATAAAATAGCTTCCAGCTTGAATAGAAGAGGGCAAACCTGCCCAGGCACACTTAAACAAACCCTCAATTTGGGGAAAGGATGGAATGCATGAAGATACTTTAATTTCATCTGAGAGAGGAAATATCTATCAATTGTATCATCCTTGCTTTGCTTATCTCACTCTGACTTCCATGTATGGAGAAGTCAAGAAATTTTCCAGGCCCTGATATCCCTGCAATCATGGGCAAGATTGGATAAAATCAAATAACAAGCTCAAGTGTCTGAGCACATACTCTGCGTCCCCAATCACAAGTAGGTGGAGAGGGAAAAGGGCAATTAAAGCACAGATATGAGTCCATGTGAACTACTGGTATGACCTTAGCCCTACAATCGTTTCAGAAGTCAGGTAGGCTTGTTCCACTGAGATGTTCTTCAAACCTACCTAAAAATGGTCTTCATAAAAAGGAGTCATGACTGCCTGAGTAATGAGGTGAAAAGCAATTCTGGAACATTCTGTGTTTGAGGAGTAAAAATTCCACCCTCTTTTCTCCCAGGACCCGGGAGAGGCCTCCAGGCAGCCAGCTGACACTTGACAGACAGTGATGACCTTGAGTTGAGCCTGAAGTTCCCATAGCTCTTTGCCCTATGATGATGGAGAACTCTGTGAAATGGGAATGTCTACTTCACCACTGGACTCTAGCTATTTGGTCTTTTAATACTATTAGCAATACAGCTTTCTAAGTCTCTTACATGACACGGCTTCTTGGTGCCTGGCAAGTCATGGGCATCTGTCTCGCAGCGTACCAAAAAGCTCGAGGGCAGAGAGGGCAGAACCTGAGGCAAGTTCTTAGTTCTTCTCCTGAGACAAATGCACAGGCACATGCAAAAGTTTGCATATCATTTTATATGTGTATCTAACATTGAAACAATCCACCTATTCCTTCATCACTTCCACCAAACCTACTTCTTGCCACTGGGGAATCGTGAAATACTATTTCTTCAAAATATGAAAAGTTCCCAAACCATGCCCAGTTCCTTCAGAAAAGCTACCTTGCTCTTAACGCTCTAACAATTTTCTCCAACATTCCAGGAACTGATTGAAACAATGGTCAGGGTCAAGGGGCCTTTGTGAGAATGTGAAGCAATCCTGGGTGATTTCTTAATAAGGCAGTCATCACGTTTTCAGGGAGGACCAGAAGACAACACACCACTCAACAGACCATGGTGAGCAGAGACCTAACAGATGGTAGGGCTATGCAGAAGCAAGTCTAGAAATAGAGTGGTATTGATTGGGGGTGCTTCTAGGCGGCCCTCTCCAGCTATGGAGTGCTCAGAGCTTGACCCCTTTTGTACCCCAGTACAGCCCAAGAGAAGTGTTTTGGCAGTCCCAGTCAGTTATTAACGGAGTGACAAAAAAGGGGCACAATTCGCAAGTCATTCTCTGCTGTGCCGAATTCCCTATCGTTAAATGGCTACTTGCTTCCTCAAGCACTAAATTCACTAAAGATTCATCCATATCCCTGTAGCCGTGTTTTCACTGCAGTTCCAAAACACAATCATCATGTTCCCTATTATCTTAACTGCCCATACTTGATAACTTTCCTAATTAGCATTACACATGTTTAAGTCTCTCTAATTACTTAATGATGGTCACCAGGTAATCTATAATAGCAATTACATATCTGAACTGTCAGGGACTATTGGACAAGTATGTAATGGAGCATTTTAAAGGCATTTAAAATGTAATGTTAATTAGAAAGGTTATCAAATATGATACTTACCATAATAGGGAACAAACACATTGGAATTTTTGTGGTAAAAAACAAGAAACTGGTGTTTATTAGTACTTAGATTTTTATGAATGTAAGCAATAATAAAACCAAAGGGTATGGAGAATTGTCTGGAGCCAGATGCATAGACTTAATGCAAGATTCTCATTGTTTTGTTTGCTCATTTATTAGAAAAGCATCAATTAATTACCTACTGCATTTCCCTATGTATGCAAGGCTCTTACCAAAAAATTAAGAAGAATATATTGCTTGCTCATGCTCTGGGCATGTCTGAAATCTGGTTGGAGAGACAGGCCATAGAGAAATGAAATTACCAAAGACCAATTAAACAATTATAATATTGCCATCATTAAAAAAAAAAAAAAAGAAAATTCTGGGGTACCTAACTGGCTCAGCCGGTACAGCAAGGGTCTCTTGTCTCAGAATCACAGTTCAAGCCCCACTTTGGGCATGGAGCCCACTTGAAATTTTTTAAAAAGGCGGGGGGTGCTGCCTGAGTGGCTCAGTCAGTTGAGTGTCTGACTCTTGGTTTTGGCTCAGATGGTAATCTCATGGGTCAGGAGACAGAGCCTTACCACCCTCTAAAGACAAATAAGTAAACATTTCAATAAAAAATGTAAAATTCCAATTACATACAAAGCCTTGAACAAAACATGACAAAGACTCCTGCAAGAGAAAGTTTCAAGAAAATTCTTAGAAGAAGCAGGAGGTAGAGATAGATGTTTACTGACAGAGCACCAAAGAGAGAGTGTTCTAGATCAAGATAATTGAGACTGCAGCATAAAAACTCAAGAAAGGATGGAGGGCTTAGCAATCAGAAAACTTGGGTTGACATATTGGTTCTGCTTCTCACCAGCATTTTGATCTTAAATAAGACAACCCGCATAATTTTTAGTTTTTATACCAGTGAACTGAGGATGATAAAACCTATCTCATGGGCTAGTTGTAAAGATTAAATTAGGGAACATATGTGAAAGTATGGTGTTCAACAAAGTGTTTGACATAAAAGGCATGTAGATGCTCTTTAAACAAATGAAAACAAAGTTGTAACCAGAAGTCGAAGCAGAGAGTATGTTTACGGAGCAACAAGTCTATGAGGTTGTACAAGCAGAGTTGGTTCATCTGGTAGCATGCTTTGAACACAAGGTTGAACCACTTTATGTTTGTTCAGAGTGACTATCAGGACCTACTGTCGGCTCTTGAACAGGGGTCTGGGAATGTGACCTTGATACTGTCCCAACAATTATGGGAAGAATGGATGGAGAAAGGATCAACTGGAGATTAGAAACTATAAGGCTATTGGAGCATTTATACATGGGGAGGTAAAACACAAGAAAAGGTAGCTGCCAATCAAAGGAGACAAAGAAAGAGAAGGAAGAGATGAGAGTTGGACATGAAGTAATTTGTATAAAGTTGGTACTTTGCACTATCACCCTGGTCCAAATCACTACCTCTCACCTCTACCCTACAGGATCCTCAGCACCAATTAGAAATGCTTTCAGCTGCAGCTAGCATTTCAGCTGACTATAAGGAGGCTTAAAAAATAAAGGCTTTTAGCTGTTTCCAAATCAAAAAGTCTGGACAATGTAGCTCCAGGGTTTTTTCAGTGGTTCAATGTCTGTGTCTCTGTAACTTTCTTGGTCTTTCCCTCATGGTCACAAAATGGCTGCAAGACAACTCCAGACATCATTAGGTTACAAGCAGAAAGCAAGGGCACATGGCAATGGGGGAAACACCTTACTAGCCAACTAGCCAACCCTAATATCTGTTCCTTTCATCAAGAAACACAGTATCTTTTCCAGAAGCCTTCCAGCAGACTTGTTTTAAGACACAAAGCTCAGATCTGGGTCACATGGCCACCTCTGGCTGCAGGGAAATTGGAAAAATAAAAACTAGGCTTTCAGACAGTGTGGTGAAAGGAGCAAAGAGGCCAGAAGTTAACTTTTACGTAGCCAATCAACAGTATCTGCCTTGCCTTCCTAATTAGTTCCTTGCTTCCAGACTTGTCCTCCTGTAGTCCATTCTCTACTCACCAGCCAAAGTGTTCTTTTAAAAACTTAATTCTGATTTTATTATTCCCCTACTTAACGCAATTCAAAGATGTCCTATTTACTTAGATTAAGTCTAGACTCCTTACTTAGGCTATAATGCCCAGCACTATCTGGGTCCTGCCTATCCCTCTAACTATACTTCTCATGGCCCCTCTCCTCCTAACTCACTATTTCATGGTCACCATGACTATTAGCTCCTCCTCAGGGATTCTGCACCTGTTCCCAGTTTGGAGATGAATTCCTCTCCCATATCTCACCCAGCAGTAACTTCTCATGCTACTCTCTCCCCAGAGAAGTATTCTAAGTGCTATTTCAAAAAGGTCTCGTGACTCAAGCCCCATTGTTCTTTTTGACCAAACCTTGTTTATTTCCTTACGGGATTTATCACACAATCTGTGATTTCATTTATTTTGCCTGTTTTCTTATTGTCTATCTCCCCTTTAAAATGTGAGGTCTATACCCTATGACCCAGCAATTCCACTGCTGGGTATTTACCCCAAAGATATGGATGTAGTAAAAAGAAGGGCCATATGTACCCCAGTGTTCATAGCAGCAATGGCCAAAATCACCAAACTGTGAAAAGAGCCAAGATGCCCTTCAACAGACGAACGGATAAAGAAGATGTAGTCCATATATACAATGAAGTATTATGCCTCCATCAGAAAGGATGAATACCCAACTTTTGTATCAGGACAGGACTAGAGGAGATTATGCTGAGTGAAATAAGTCAAACAGAGAGAGTCAATTAACATATGGTTTCACTTACTTGTGGAGCATAAGGAAAAACATGGAGGACATTAGGAGAAGGAAAGCAAAAGTGAATTGGGGAATTGGAGGGGGAGACAAAGCATGAAAGACCATGGACTCTGAGAAACAAACTGAGGGTTTTGGAAGTGAAGGGGTGGGGCAATGAATGAGCCTGGTGGTGGGTATTATGGAGGGCACATATTGCATGGAGCACAGGGTGTGGTGCCTAAACAGTGAATCTTGGAACACTGAAAAAAATAAAATAAAATGAAGATGTTAAAAAAATAAAATAAAATGTGAGCTCTATGAAGGTGGATACCACCTTCTTGTTCACCCTTTCATGATCACTTCTTTGCACAATGCCTGGACATATTAGGTGCTCAATAAACATTTATGAATAAATGGCTGAATGAGTACATCATCAAGAACTGGGTCTTAAATAATGAGAGGAGAAAGAAGAACCAGTGAAAGAGAGGAAATTGTGATCAGAGGGTTAAAAGAAAAATCAAAGGAGTGTGTATTGTATAGGCCAAAAGAGCTCGGGCTTGGGGGAGGGAGGATTCATCGAATTCAGATGTCATAAAAACAGCAAAGAGAGAAAGAGTTGAAACTAACAATGGATTCAAGTAGGAGGGGGCCTGTGGTTACTTGGGTTCAGAGGTTATACAAGGAGTGCATATTCAACCTCTTGCCTTGGAGTTTCAGAATGAAAGAAAGGACACAGTGGCCCTGAAAGCAAGTGGTTTGCCTTCCTTCTTGGCTCCACCCAAGACACTATACGTATCTTTTTTATGCTTCAGTTCTTCAATGATGCAACAAGAGAAATATCTTAAATCTTCTTCCCTACCTTGGAGGGACACCTCAAATAATTTAAGCACTCAGGATGCTATGAGACAAAATAGATTAATAATAATAACCCAGAAGACAGATGTGTTTTTGGAAAAGGACCCAAAACAAGCATGTTCATTCTTCTCCACTGGAATAACCACTGATTCCATATCCTTCAACAATCTTTACCACGCCCTATATCCACCCTGCCTTATATAACTCTCATAACTTTCATACACAGTTGTCAGTAGCAGGCTGGCAGAAAACCCACACAAACCAGTTACGAGCAAGGAGATTTTGAGAGTAATTGCCCCGCAAACTTCTATCTTTTTCACTTACCTGTCATGTGATATGGTTCAAGTCATTACTAGAGGGAACAAAGACAATTCTGACTCACAGCCTATGAACATTATCATACCAAGGATGAAGCCTGGTAACACTTAGCAAAGAATATCTGAAGGAAATCGGGAACTTCCTGGTGGAGTCTTTCCAGAGTTATTCTCATGGCACAAATCCATGTGACTATTTCCATTATATGTCCATGAGCTTTACAATATTGTCCTACATGCTCTTAGAAATAACAGTGGAAACAAATGTCTTACCTTCTGTACATATGTTGCCAAAGGGAACACATAAACAAATGTCTTACCTTCTCATCCTCTTCAGACCAAGATTTAGTTGGACATTACCAGAATGGTTTCTCGAGAACAGCCCAGTAGAGGGGGGAAGCAAGTGGATCAGAAGTTAGGGGGCCAACGTTTTCTCTACTTTGCAATCATGAGAAAACCTAGGAACCCCCTCTGGGTCGCAATAACAGTATGGGTCTATCTAGACGGTCTCTTATTTACTTTTATCTAAATATTAATAAGAGCACTCAAGGAGATTCAATGATAGCATGAAATGATTTGCTGGAAATAAAACTGATTTTTTTTTTTAATTTAAAAACTTAGCAGATGGCCTCAAGGTGAGGATGGCTGGTCACTGTGAGGGTGTGAATTATAGGTAAAAAGAAGAAATAATCTCAAGGAATAGAACAAAAATTCAAGAGGCAGAAAATATGAGGGAAAAGGCTAAGAGTCTTAGGGGATATCTATTATGTGTAGAGTGGAAGTTCTAAAGAGAGAGAGACAAGCTGATGATGATGAACAAATGGAAGAGATGTTCCTTTGTCTGCAGCTTAAAAAAACACAACAAGTTTCTAGCAAGTTCGGTGATAGAGGACACATCCATAGAAATATCACTGTAAACTTTCTGAGCCCTAAGTAGAAAAAGAGAAGCTTCACAGCTTCCAGACAGAAGTTGAATTACTCAACTCAAGAAAGAGCTCTACTGACACTGATCTTCTTCCCTCCAGCCAGGAAACTGAATTAACATCACAGGTGTCTGAGGAAAGGGAAGCTGCAAACTGTGAATGCTTAAATCTTTCTAGATACCACTCACCTATAGAGGTGAAGGAAGATATTTGCGCACATAAAAGACACAAAGAATATATCACCCATGCGTCTCTTCTGAAGAAACTAGTTTTGAAGTAAAATTACTAACCATCTCAGCCTAACCTAGGAGATAAGAGCAGAAAAGAAGTGGTGAGGGAAGATTTCGAAGATCTCATCCGGGAGAGAAAGGAGACAGAGAAAGGGGGGATGCACAAGTACTCCAAAGGTCTAATCTTTGGGAGTGGGGAATATCAAGAGGAAACAGCATCTTATCAAGGAACAGAGTAGACATCTCACTTCAAGTAATATTAGAGATACTTGTATGTAATTAATGCTAAGAAAGGATCGAAACCAATAAAAAAGGACAATCAAATGTGGTTCCACCTTATTGCCTTATGAAGAAAGGCAAGTTTAAGTTTTTTTTTTTAATTTTAAGATTTTACTTATTTATTTGACAGAGAGAGAGAGAGAGAGAGAGACAGCGAGACAGAGAACACAAGCTGAGGGAGCAGGAGAGGGAGAAGCAGGCTTCCCGTCGAACAGAGAGCCCGATGCGGGGCTCAACCCCAGGACCCTGGGATCATGACCCGAGCTAAAGAAGGACACTTAATGACTGAGCCACCCACGCATTCCAAAGAAAGCAAGTTTAAATCATTTTTTTTTAATGCCATTTTCACCTAGGAGATTGGCAAAACACAAAAAGTGTGATAATATCCAGGCTGGTTTCCGGGGACAGTGGGGGTGGGGAGGTAGACTTACACAGTTCTGATGGGAATATAACTAATGTAATCATTTTGAAGGGCAATTTCCATAACCTAGCAAATGTAAAGTGAGCATAACTCCATACCAAATCACTCCATTTGTATTTTTCAATGTACTTATATGAAATGTGTATTATTTTAAAGTTATGAGGATATGAAGAAACTCTTAACTGTGGTAATGGGGGGTCGTCGGAGCTTGAGAAGGGAATTTGCACTTTTCACTTTCTGCACAGATTTTCTTAAACGCATAAAACTAGTTCATTAAAAATGTACATGTCCTTTATCCACAGATTACATTTCTAGGAAGTTACTCAGCCATCAAACACTATACCTGTACAAGTGTGAATAGATATTGGTATAATAAACATTCCTATGCATGGGTTTGCAATGAAAAGAAGAAAAAAACAACTAGAAATGACCAAAACATCCACCAGTAGGGAACTTGTTAATAAATATAGGTACATTCTTTCAATGGTATGTAATGCAACCATTAAAAAGAATGAAAGTGATCTGTATCTATATGTACAGATGTAGAAAGATGAAGTTGAAGACCTTATTTGCTAAACCAAGCAAACTGCTAAACAGTATTACAATCATATTTGTAGACAGAGTTTTTTCAAGGATATATATACATATGACAGTAAATATTTATGGTGGGAAATTTTACCCTTGTTTTCCTCTGGGTGGTGGAAATGAGGACTGAGAACTAGGGAGATAAGACTTCTGTTTTTCTCCCTATATGCTTCTGACTTTTATATAGGTTTAATTTTTTTTCCATGAGTATATTCCTTTTATAATTTAAAATATCAGTTAACTTCTTAAAGGGGCAGTAAATGATATGTGTATCTGTATACATATTCTCATACACACACATATATGAAACTGTGCTGTGCCTAGGACTCCATTAAAAATGCCACATGGTGGGGCGCCTAGGTGGCTCAATGGGTTGGGTCTCTGCCGTCAGCTCAGGTCATGATCTCAGGGTCCTGGGATGGAGCCCAACATTGGGCTCTCTGCTCAGCAGGGGGCCTGGTTCCCCCCTCCCCCCTGCCTACTTGTGATCGCTCTGTCAAATAAATAAATGAAATCTTTTTTTTTTTTTTAATGCTACATGGTATGAAACATCAAAATGCTGATTACAAAAATACCATATTACCACATGGTGCCTTGTTAAATAATTTGCACTTAATTGTCGAGCATTTTTATCTTGGCATTTGGGGATCCCTTTTCACACCTCTGTAACTAATTACTCAACACTAATTGTTTCTCTCAGAAATGTGTTGCCCCATTGGGAAGCCCAATTGCAGGGCACATCTACCGTACTGGATAAAATCCCTGTCTCTTGAAATCTTCACTACTCTGCACAGCATTTGAGAAACATTTAAGCTGTAATATCTAGAAATGAGAAAATCAATGTAATGTGCTATGTGTGAAGTCCAGCATCTTGAAAATCTATTGCTCAGCAGTTTCATCATTAATCGTATCGATGTAAATCAAACCCTCTAATAAGAAGGATAATTACAAAAATCTGACTGGGTCTGTTATAAGCACATTTTTTTTATTTAAAAAGGTGAATGTCCGTCGCTAAAGCAGCCTTATCTGCATAATCAAGAATGTTATTTCTTAGTAGTTTTCTAATATAAAATATTTGTCACGTTTCTCTTTTGCTGTCTATGAGATTCCACACATCTTGCTCATGTCTTTTTCCAATGGGACACTTACCTTCAGTGATGAAAGATAAATGTCAATGATACGAGAGGAAAATGTTTCACGCACAGAAGTGGAAGGGTCCTTTAATGGCATAATAAGCTCAATGCTCAGAATAGAGATAAATCTTTAGAAAATTAGGTTCTTTTGTCTAGTTTGTTTCTAGAGGTCTTCTTAGGATATCACAAATGAAGAGCAAGCAAATAAGCTTTCTCCTTCCTTTTCACATACATACTCACTTCTTGCCCTCGTGAGCAAAGAGGTAACAATCCAACTGAATCTAGCATCTAGTTTATTTGTTATTATTGGACACCACCAAGTGCCTACAGAAATCAACTAACCATTCAAAAATGTTTCCAAATATTTGGAAACCGCTCTCCAAAATACAGATCAAGACAGCCTATAATAAACTATGATTCAGAGGCAAGCTTGCTGGGCTGCAGTCACTTGACCTGGGTGCAAATTCCAGGCTTCTCATTTTCTGTGACCGGGTGCTTTAGAAAACCTCAGGCATTCTTTCTGAGCATCACTTTCCTAGTTTATCAAAGAGAAATGAGAATTACGCCTATCTTCCATCAAGAACATTCAGTAACTATTTGTTGACTCCACAAAAGCAAGACTAGGTGGAGAAACAGACGAAATAACGAACTTGCAAGCACACAGCAGGTAGAATAGAGTATATGAATATTAGAGGCTTGTGCCATTACTGCCAACAGAGGCAACTGAATACACCAACTGGGTTTTCCAGCCCCAGCACCAAACTGCCTGAATCTCAATGCTGCCTTACCTCTCTAAGTTTCACCTGTTCAAGTGGAGATAATAACCTTTCTTATTTCATAAGTTAGGGGGAGGATTAAGTGGTATAATGCACAGAAGCATTTGTAACAGTATCTAACCCATGGTAAATACTCAGTACATGTTTGCTATTTTTAGTAAATCAGCTTTGAAGTGTGATATTGAGAACTAACCCTAATCCCAGCACCAGATCATACCTTCTTCCCTTGTGGGATCTGGAATTGCTAATTGTCTACATGCCCTATATTTTGTCACCTTGAGCAATGACCCCTCTGGTTCCTCCCACTGTGTACATCTAACAGAATTATGGGAATTTAAATACTGTGTAGTTCCCCAAAAGCTTTCAACTGCCTAAGTGACATTCTAAACTAACACTTTACAAGGACAGTCCGTTTCAATGCAAACAGAAGAATGAAAATGCTGAGCCCTCACATAGTCCCAGGAATACAGTGACATCACCCACTCTGGGAAAAGTGCTTTTCCAGAGAAGTGGGAAAAAAATCATGCAAATTTACTGTGATTTTTAAGATGTTTGGAGTCATGGATTCTTTTGAGTGTGTGAAAGAAAATGTGTTCTCTCCCCAGGAAAAAAATGCATATGCCCATATGTGCAAACAATTTCACTTATGATTTCAAGGAGATCAGGTGTTCCCTAAAGCCTACCCATAATTAAGCTCAGTTTAAAACATACTTATGCATGCATCAAAAGATACATTTTTTTTTTTACAGATCTTATTTATTTTTTTGACAGAGAGAGACACATAGCAAGAGAGGGAATACAAGCAGGGGGAGTGGGAGAGGGAGAAGCAGGCTCCCTGCCAAGTGGGGAGCCCAATGCAGGGGTCAGTCTGAGGACCCTGGGATCATGACCTGAGCCAAAGGCAGATGCTTAATGACTGAGCCACCCCTAAATAAGTAAATAAGTAAAATTAAATATATATATATATTTAATTTTACTTATTTATTTGAGAGAGAGAAAGCATAAGCATGGGGAGTGCCAGGCAGAGGAAGAAGGAGAAGCAGACTCCCCGATGAGCAGGGAGCGGGACTCAATCCCAGAACCTTGGGATCATGACCCAAGCCGAAAGCATATGCTTAACCAACTGACTGAGCCACCCAGATGCCCCAAAAGATATATTTTTAAAAGAACAATACAGATGAGAATTTTTAAATCTGAAAAGGAGAACACCAAAATATATATCATTGTTTCCTTTGATGAGCTTATACTACTTTTATTACTTTTTAAGTTTCAGTATATTAATATTACACTGTACCACACAGAACAGATTCAGTTTGTAACCTAAATTTGAACTAGATTCAAAGGTAAAAATTCTTACTCGATGTTTGGAGTAGGTGAGTTTGTTGATACAAATAGGGTGAAATTCAAGAGAAGCTTCAAGGAAATGAGGGAAGAGTTCAACACTCATTTCTTTTTTTAAGATTTTATTGTATTGTATTGTATTTTTTAAAGATTTTATTTATTTGAAAGAGAAAGAGAGCAGAGCGGGGTGAATGGCAGAGGGAGGAGACTCCCTGCTGAGCAAGGAGCCCGATTCAGGGCTCAATCCTGGGACTCCAAGATCATGACCTGAACCAAAGGCAGATGCTCAACCACCTGAGCCACCCAGGCGTCCCTTAAGGTTTTATTTTTAAATAATCTCTGCACCCAATATGGGGCTCAAACTTACAACCCTGAAATCAAAAATCACATGCACTACCCGCTGAGCCAAAGAGGTACCCCAACACTCCTTTTTATTCAGTAGGGGATGACTGCTGGAAGAGGTGGGATCTGGGTCCAGGAGGAAGGAGGATTCCTGATGATCAGTATCCATGGAGAGAGTAACCATAGCAATGGAGTCTTGTCTTCCCATTTTCAACCCCAGTTCTGAACCAGTCAACACTGGAAAAGTGTGAATGGGCAGGAAAAGAACAAAGTACTCCACCCTGCATGGGATTCCCAAAGGCCCAGGGTTCAGCAGGGCTGTGAGTGACAGCCAATCAGAAAGACAGGAGAAGGGACGCTTGGGTGGTTCAGTTGGTTAAGCAGCTGCCTTCGGCTCAGGTCATGATCCCAGCGTGCTGGGATCGAGTCCCATATCGGGCTCCTTGCCCCGCAGGGAGCCTGCCTCTCCCTCTGACTCTGCCTGCCACTCTGCCTGTGCGCTAGCTCTCTCTCTCTCCTCTCTCTCTCTCTCTCTCTGACAAATAAATAAATAAATAAACCTTAAAAAAAGAAAGAAAGAAAGAAAGAAAGACAGGAGAAGGTCAGGTTGGCCTTTAAAAACAGAGCACATCAGAACATACATTTACCCACAGTATTCGCCACTCATGACGGTGCCTGTGACAGCAAGGGCTGGTCCAGGTAAAAGACCAGTCTGTAAATCAGTTGTTAGGGTGAAGGACAGGCATTAAAAAATAAATAAATAAAAGTTAGCAAAGCAAAAACTGAAATGAAGGGAGGTCCTATTTGTCCAGACTTCCATAACAAGTACTTTCCTTAATTAAAGTATGTCATTGATTACTTGGTCTTCACTACTACCCTTCCAGATATTAATAGAAGGCATGAGAATTCTAAGCCTTCTCTAGTAAGTGTCCCTGCCTGTGGAGACTGAACTTTGATCATGAAGATCTTAGGAAGCAGCTCAAAACAGTCCACTAGAGCCATAAAATTTCTTTGTAGTTCTTGCGTTCTTACAGATTGCTCTTAAAATCATGCAAATTTCACATTCTAGCCAACAGCATATGTTTGTTCATTCAAAATTATTACGCCTATATTTTTTAACAAAATGAATGTTTGAACATTTCTGCTTATTTGAGAAGAATCAGGCATTACATTTTCTCCATTTTACAAATGAGAGCCACACAGCTATTTAGTGGAAGAGCTGAGATTAAACATGCAATTCATTGCAAATTGACAGCACTCTTTCTATGGTTACACGTGGCTAATGAGGAGAAGGCAGAGGGATGGGGAAAGTAAAGGCCTTGTTGGTAGAAAGTCAATAGTCCCAGAGTGGAATGGTCAATGAGGGATTTTTTGAAGGCTTTTAAAGGACTAACTAATGAAGTTGTCAACCAGGTACACGGTAGTTCCAACACTCTCAGCACCTCCATTTCCTTGTATATAAATTGGAAAAATAACACTAACCTCCGAGGGTTGTTGCTAGGGTTAAATGAGGAAATCTATGGAAATTCCTCAGCCCAGTGCCTGACCCATGGTAGAACATTTAAAGGATAGTCTTGGGTACACCTGGGTGGCTCAGTCTGTTAAGTGTCTGCCTTTGGCTCACATAGTGATCACAGTGTCCTGGGATCCAGCCCCTTGTCAGGCTCCCTGCTCGATGGGAAGCCTATTCTCCCTCTCCCACTCCCACTGCTTGTGTTCCCTCCATCACTATATCTCTCTCTGTCAAATGAATGAGTAATATCTTTAAAAAATAATAATAATAAGGATAATCTTGGTTTTTTTTTTTTTTTGGTCAAGTGGACATTTTTACCTGTACATCTCTTGGGCACTTTAAATTGAACATTTCCCAAACCAGATTTATCATTCTTTTCCTCACCCTTCTCCTTCCTCTAACCTCCAAGAGAAATTGTTCCCCTTCCTGTATAGTCTCAGTTGTGGTTAATGGCTTCACCATATACCCAAGTTAGAGCCTCAAAATCACCCTGGGGATGCCTGGGTGGCTCAGTCACTGGAGCATGAGATTCTTGGTCTCTGGGTTGTAGGTTCAAGCTCCATGTTGGATGTAGAGATTACTTAAAAACAAAAATCTCTATTATATATGCATAATATAAATATATATTATATAAATTTATTATATATATTATATATATACAATAAAATCTTTAAAAACAAAAACAAACAAAAAAACACAAAGTCATCCTGAACGCGCCTCCCTTTTGTCACCCACCACACCCACACTATTAAGAAATTTTGAACATTCTATCTCCTAAATACATCCAGAATTTATTCCCTCAGCTCCTTTGCTACTGCCTTTCTCACCTCCTGGACAACTATAATAATTCCCAACTGATTTCTGTCTATTCTCTACCCTGCTGACAGTGAATGTTCTAAAATACAATTTGATGATTTCACCACAAGATTAAAAACATAGAAAATCTCAAGTTATCTTCTACAAAAGGCCAGTCTCCTCACAGTCTAGATCCAATGTACTTTTCCAACTTCTCAACTTCTCCTACATACACACACACACACACACACACACACACACACCCCTTAGAAACCTACCTCACAGACCTTTGCAACATTTCTTCTAATACCTAGAATCCCCATCCTCTCTATATCACTGGAAACACCTATTTAACCTTCAAACCCAGAAAAAAATGCCAACTCTTTGAGAAGTTTTCCCAACCCTTAAACGCTTCTCTCACCAAAATCATCCCCTATCTGGTCTCACCAAATTTCCTTCTTTTTTTTTTTTTTTTTTTTAAGATTTTATTTATTTATTTGAGAGAGAGAGACAATGCGCACAAGTGTGGGAAGGGCCTAGAGAAGCAGACTCCCCATGGAGCGCCAGGCCAGGCAGGATGCAGAGCCGGTCAGGGCACCCGCTTCAAGGACCCAGAGACCACAACTGGAACCAAAGTCAGATGCTCAAACTACTGAGCCACACAGGCGCCCCTCAGTACATCTACTTCTTTTTTTTTTTTTTTTAAGATTTTATTTATTTATTTGACAGACAGAGATCACAAGTAGGCAGAGAGGCAGGCAGAGAGAGAGAGAGAAGGAAGCAGGCTCCCTGCTGAGGGAGAGAGCCTGATGCGAGACTCGATCCCAGGACCCTGAGATCATGACCTGAGCTGAAGGCAGCGGCTTAACCCACTGAGCCACCCAGGCGCCCAGTACATCTACTTCTAACCTATTTGTATCTGTTCTCCACGGTGTAGCCAGAGTATTCTCTTCAAATGCAAATCCATCTTGTGTCAGTCTCTCTCCCTTTTTTTTTTTTTAAGTTTTTGTTTCTTTTTGTTTGTTTGTTTTTTTGACAGAGACAGCGAGGAAGCTCAAGCAGGGGAGCAGCAAGCAGAAGGAGAGGGAGGAGCAGGTTCCCCAAGGAGCAAGGACCCTGATGCAGAACTCAATCCCAGGACCATGGGATCATGACCCAAACTGAAGGCAGATGTTTAACCGACTGAGCCACCCAGGTGCCCCGTCTCCCCTTTTTATATTTTTTAAAGATTTTATTATTTTATTTGACACAC